>NC_068981.1:157980218-157984601 GCF_001194135.2 Octopus bimaculoides
TATATACATATATGTATTTATGTTTCTACTGTCTTTATTCACCTATCCATACACGTTCGCACATGCGTGCAAACACACACATACATACACAAATGTATGCATACATATATTTCCCGTTTCAATCAAAACCTATGTGGCGACTGGAGACTGTAAATTGCGATTTATGGTCAAGATTACTCGTAGCCTAATCGAATCGGGGAGCTCGTGATTACGAAGCGAATTTCTTAAGCAGTCGGTTACAGTGCGCTTTACAGATGAAGACTGTACAGAAGGCCATTGGATGGATTATACTCGTAGTTCAAAGGTCCTTGTCACATACTCTGTGGAATATTCAGCCATTTATCCGCTAATTTAATCAGTAGGGAATTCAGTTGATGGAACAACTGAATCTTTATCATCGAAACTGACGAAGATCCATCATAAATAAGTGTGTGTATTTATATATGTAGGTATGTATGTATTATATATGTATAGTGGAGGCGCAATGGTCCAGTGGTTAGGGCAGCGGACTCACGGTTTCGATTCCCAGACCGGGAGTTGTGAGTGTTTATTGAGCGAAAACATCTAAAGCTCCACGAGGCTCCGGCGGGGGATAGTGGCGAACCCTGCTGTACTCTTTCACCACAACTTTCACTCACTCTTACTTCCTGTTTCTGTTGTGCCTGTAATTCAAAGGGCCAGCCTTGTCACACTGTGTCATGCTGAATATCCCCGAGAACTACGTTAGGGGTACACGTGTCTGTGGAGTGCTCAGCCACTTGCACGTTAATTTCACGAGCAGGCTGTTCCGTTGATCGGATCAACTGGAACCCTCGACGTCGTAAGCGACGGAGTGCCAACAACAACATATATGTATAAAACATCAATAATAATTCTTTTTATTCTAGGCAAACAGGCCTATAACAACACTAGAAGAATAGTAACAACAACAACAATAGCAATAATCCTTTTGGGGTTGCACGCAAGATATGAAATTTTGAGGTAGGTGTTAATTCGATTACATCGAACCCAATATTCAAATGGTTCTTATTTTATCGATCCCGAAAAGATGAAAGGCAAAGTCGACTTCGGTATTTCGTCGGTCTTTACGTTCTGAGTTCCAGTATGGCTCAAGACGAATTTGCCTGTCGTCTTTCCCAGTTCGATAGAATAAATACCAGTTGAACACGGTGGTCGAGGTAATCGACTTACCCGCTTCCCTGGACTTACTGGGCTTGTGCCAAACTTTAAAACCAATACTTACACTGTGTAACACGATTATTTTCCTTGGGTCGCAACTGTTATTTCGTATTTGCCTACCCCTAGAAAGTATGAAACATGGCTAGTATTTTTTTCTAACTTGGCATTTGTTACATTTATTCAAACCATAAAAAATCCCTCTCAACACATGGTTATGGTACTTCCATACTGCTCCTGCACGTAACCAGAGATGCATATATTGTCACCCACTAAGGGGCGTGCTCAAGTGCTTAATGTCAAGTAACTGACAAGCAAATCTGTGGTATCGAGCAGAATATATGCTATAACGATATTTCAACTATTCAACGCTGAATCTCTCTGAAATACAATGGAAAATAGGTCAGTTTCAAAACATTGATGTCCAGGTTACAAAAGCAAAGTTTAAAAGGAAAAGTAGTCATTTCTTTGATTTCTAGATAGAAGCAAATAGGAAATAACACTTACTAGCCAACAACAAAAAGAAAAAAATTGCTACACAGTTTTATAGATATTACTTTTATTGTTACACGAAGAACAAAGATAGTTCTCACCATTCGATGTTTTATGAATAATACTGTTTTTCTAAAATATTCACATCGTTTGAGAACTATTGACTTCGTGCGTGGCTCGAAACGTGGCAGCTGAATCCTTTTATAAGTGTGTTTTCCTGCTTTATTGTTATTGCATTAAAAAGTTGGCACGCTTCCATTATACAAAAAGCTACTTTGCACGTTTCGTTGGCAAAACTATTTTATAAACAGAATTCTAGATCGGACCAGGTTCAAAACTTTCGAAGCTGATGTTTTGCATCATCGGTTGTTCAAAGAATGTTGGATCATCGACTGCCGGACATGCCTAAGTACAGAGAGCTGCAAGACGGAAAGCCTCCAGTAGAAGCTCCGAAGCGGTGTTGCAACGATCAACTTAAAGAGAACATTTAAAACTTCTAATATTAGGTGCTTCATTGGAAGTAATCGCAAAGAGCGAACTCAAAAGCTGTAGAGTCGACGGAAGCAAGCAGACTAACAACGAGGAATATTAAACTCTACCGGCTTCCAATTCTCGATTTCTGTGTTATTAAATACACAACATAAATATACAACTATCTTTTATCATGAAATTTAACTGAGTTAAATTCTCGCTTCTCTACTATGTCAGAGACAATATATACAATATTTTTTACTATATACATTTACATTAGCATCATTTCATCCTATAAGTAATGTTCAGACGCCTATTTTCAATTTGTAAACGCTTTATGAGTATTTTAGAATGTCTAAAGGCATCGAGTAATATTTATATGTATTTTGACATGCTTAAACTAATTAAATTTTATTTTGTAGGATAATCTCATGTTGCACCCAAGCTTTTCGAAGTTTTGCAACATGATATCAAATATGACTTTGAAATTTAAACACTTATTTTTTCAGAAAACGTTCCTGGAAACACATTTGAAGCTCTCCCATGCCTGGTTTTGAGATTCATTTACGGATTTCTCATAATCTGAACCAACAGATATTCCTGCTTTAATTTTCTCACTGGTTATGTATGGGAATATTCTTGAGAGATACTGCAAACATGGTCCATCTGCAGGCAAAGATTTAACGAACTCTTTCATCAGGCCCAGTATGTTGTGCAGAAGTGGTAGCAGTACTTTTGAAGGTTCAATGAAGAGCTTGTGCAGAATGTTTTTGGGTCCACTCATAAAAGAAATACGGCAATTTTGTGTAGCCTGCCCGCTGGCCTAAAAGCATGCCAATAACTTTGAAATCTCCACACACTTGCCTGTGATATTCTGCACACTTTATATTTAACAAAAGTTTTTTTTTAACATTTTCTCCTTTAGTTGTAGAGAATGTGCCACTGGAATAGATGAATACTTATTTCCATTGCGTAGCAAGACATACACTACACCCCCGACCCTAGCACTACAACTAGAATTAACCAAGGTAGAAACATAACCGCTTCGTATGAAAGCTGAAATGTAGTTGAGGTGAATGTTGATACTAATGGCACCACCACTAATACAAATAGTGGTAATACTAATACGACTACTACCACCACTACTACTAATAATAATATTAAGGATATTAATACCATTACGACTCGGATACTCGCTTCGGTCACGAATGACCATGGGATTGCACCTAGAAAGTTACTCTCCGAGGCACAAGTCAGGGCAAGGTTGTTTATGGAAGACCAGTTGTTGCCCATGCATACCAGCCTTTCCTTTCCATGCCACCAATGTTATCCAAGGGAAAGGCAAAGGCTGATACAGCTTGGCACCAGTGACGTCGAAACTCATTTCTACATCTGAGTGAACTGGAGCAACGTGAAATAAAGTGTCTTGCTCAAAAACACAACACGCATCCCGGTCCGGGATTCGAACTCACAACCTCACGGCCGTAAGTTTGACGCTCTAACCACTGAGTCATGCACCTTCACTTTACGACTACTAATTACAATAATAGTTATAATAATAATAACAACAACAATAATAATAATAATACGGACCAATACCCTAATAACACCCTAAATTTCAATTTCTCCATAAATAGCACTGCATCTTCTATTTCCACTAATAACACTCCTAGGACAGATAGCTGCAACTGTCGATCCACGACCGAATGCCCGTTGCAAGCCCACTGAAGAAGGTTTAACGTAGTATACAAATGCGCGGTCCACAACATATTGCATAATTCTACTAACTACTATATCGGGCCTATTATCAATTTTAAACAGAGATATTCGACGATTCCCTGTCTAAAATATTCATACCTTGTCTCTGATGACGGAATGCCCAGTGCGTGAACATACTAACCTACCGCTTGGGTTATCCCAGAAATGGCAGTAAGACTTCAACTTCATCTTACCCTGATTAAATTTTCATAAATAACTCGAGATACACGTTCTGCCTAGGTTTTGATTTTTCCTCTAATATAATATATACCTGCTATAGCGGAACCCCTAATACCAGTCCATAGATCCAGCCTTAGCTATGATCTTGGAAACTAACGGTCCATCAACTATAGCATCTATAGCACTTACTCAGTGTACCTATTCGCTTAAATCACAAATGAATTAAACCCCTCATATACTCTCTCTCTCTCTCTCTCTCTCTCTCTATCTCTCTCTCTCTCTCTCTCTCTCTCTCTCTCTCTTTCT
>NC_068981.1:157984836-157985612 GCF_001194135.2 Octopus bimaculoides
TATATATATATATATACATACGTTTATGTCACTTTTACAACCTACACGCATGCATACATGCATGTATGTATGTATGTCATTATTCAGTTTATTTCAAGATTTCTTGCCAATAGAGACAGAACCGGTTACTAACCTACATCCAAGGCTCCTTCATTGGAATTTCAACATCAACAACACGGTATTTTTGTTTGTGTGTATATATGTATGTATGTATGTATGTATGTATGTATGTATGTGTATATTCGAATGTTTTCTGCACAGTTTTCGGTTACCACGTTCCACTTACAGGCATTTGTCAAGGCGAAGTTACAATGGAAAAAACTTTTCTGCCGCAGAGGAACACACTTGCGCAGGGTGTCCGCAATGATATCCAAGTCATAAGCAAGTGGATGTAGAACGAACTTCTTAACTCGGTTGTGATAGCCCTTATTTACATGTCAGCGCATATGCTCACTGTTCATTCCTTTCTACATATATTCATTGAATGAGAATGTAAATAATTCACACATAAATGAAAACGTATATTCTTTTATTCTTTTACTTGTTTCAGTTACGAGACTGTAGCCATGCTGGAGCACCGCGTTAATGGGTTTTATCTAACAAATCTTACCCACGGATTATTCATTGTAAGCCTAGTACTTATTCTATCAGTCTGTTTTTGCCGAACTGCTAATTCACGGGAATGTAAACACACACACACGCAAACACACACACACACACATGCATACATACACACACACACACACATACATACATACATACATACATATATATAT
>NC_068981.1:157986197-157990087 GCF_001194135.2 Octopus bimaculoides
TTATTTTCTTCACTAAACATTAAAAGTTGTATAAGGCAGCGAGCTGGCAAAATCGTTAGCACGCCGGGCAAAATGCTTAGCGGCATTTCATCTCTCTTTATGCTCTGGGTTCAAATGTTGCTGGGGTCGACTTTGCCTTTCATCCTTTCGGGGCTGATAAAATAAGTACTAGTTGAGTACTGTGGTTGATGTAATCAGCATAGCCCCTCCCATGAATTGCTGGCCTTGTGTCGTAATTTTAAAGAATATTAAAGGTAGTGAATGGTCTTTTTAGTTGATCGTTGCACCATCTCGGAGCTTCCACTGGAAGCTTTCCGTCTTGCAACGCCTCTGTGCATAAGCATGTCCGGCAGTCGATGATCCGACATTCTTTGGACATTCAACAACTCATCGCAGCAGATGATGCAACACATCAGCTTCAAGAATTTTCAAGCTGGTCCCATCTAGAATTCCGATTATTTATAAAATAAATTTGCCAACGAAACGCTCAAATTTAACTCGTGGCTTTTGTATAGTTGTCTTGTCAATTATAATGTAATTACAATAAGACATCCAGGCTTGACACATGTGTATGAGTGTTTTAGGAACAAACCGTATAGAAAAAGTCTCCAACTGTCAGGATTTGAGCTACGCACGAAGTCAATACTTCCCAGACGATGTGAATATTTGTGTAAAAAAGTATTGTCTTTTAAAATAGTATTGTTTTGTAAAACATTGTATGATGAGAACTGTGAATTTGTTTTTCATGTAACCATAAACGTAATACCCATAATTATTACCATTATAATGGTAATACTTTTGAAAACAAAATTTAAAGCTTTCGGAAATTCATAAGTATCCTTGGGCGACTGGAAAAACGTGTTGTTTATAATTCTGTTATGCACGAGAATATTGAAAAAAAAAAACTACGTAAACAAATCATTAACTTTATTTTTTTTTCTAATCTTTTAACTTTAAAATATTTATTTTTAACTTTTCACACGAAGTTAACAATAGCCAAAGGAATCAAGAACCACTGCACTGAGTTTGCGACTAAATTGACGACTGTTGTACAGGACACCAATCTAACAATAATTTAAGATGGAAATTGAATAGTTAAACTATTGATTGAACTCGAGACACACACCCAACGCTTTTCTAAACATTACTACTACATTACAACACATTATACTTGCAACTGCTTTCTCATATCAGTTATGTAAATTGAATTTATTGAATTTTTAATTGAAATTTTCAATCTATTGAAACATCTTGCTTGTTCTATGGGCTAAGTTGTTACTACTTATACACACACGCACACACACGCATACACACATACACACACATGCATATGTATAAATATACAGTACATATATATATATATTTATATTATATATATATATATATATATATATATATATATATATAAAGTACTCAGCGCAGCTAGTAGAAATAACAGCAGTAACACTGAAGCTTTACATAGTTGATACGTTGAATTTTGCGTAATCACTTTTCGATAAGACCAATGGTTTTGTTATATTATAGTTTTGTATAGAAGTTATATATTTGGTCAAAAGGAAGTCTATGAATAGTGAGATTCTAAGATTTAAACGTTTATAAGGAAAATTTAACATTTAAAATACGTATTTAAAATTTAACGGTTGACAGGCATTTAAACATATGGCAAAAAGTAAAAGCGATTGAATAGAGACAGGAAAGCAAAGAAACATAAATGAAAAAATACAGAGAAAAGTAGAGAGAAATAGCTGGAGAAGTAGTAATTCTAGGAAGGTGAAAAACTGGAGTGCTCTGATGAGAAATAGTCTGTTAGTATGTTATGGTATGTATATTCGTACATATACATTCGTAATACGTATATATTCGTAATAGTATGTTATGGATTTATATTCGTCAAAGAGATCCTCTGGTAGTAGAGTGTATCAAATTAAGCGAACACCAGATTTATAGTGGTAAACTCTTTACGTGGAAGGGATGTACTAATGTTTCCTTGATAGGTGCAACAATTGTACTACTATGAAGGGGGGAAATGAGCATGATTCTAATGAAGTATAGCTTGAAATTTCTGTTCATAA
This sequence comes from Octopus bimaculoides, assembly GCF_001194135.2. Taxonomy (NCBI): domain Eukaryota; kingdom Metazoa; phylum Mollusca; class Cephalopoda; order Octopoda; family Octopodidae; genus Octopus; species Octopus bimaculoides. The sequence goes on from NC_068981.1 coordinate 157,988,270, forward strand.
AGTCAGTGCAAATTCTGCGTGAGATGTGTATGGTGGAGGACTGTTTGTTTGTCGAAAGTTAAAGAAGAATGATGTGTCGAGTATTCTGAAAGGTTGTGGAGGACAATAAAATCCTGGGGTACACTAGAGTTGATAAAAAAAAAATACTCACAGAGAATTCCAGTAATGTAAAGTTGGGATTTATCCTTGGGAGAGATGTTGGGATTGCTGAGTCTGCTGTAAATAAGGGCTTGATTTGAGAGTCATTGTTTGAAGGTAATGGAGAGAACATAGTCAGAGCTGATGACTACGTCGGTTTAAAGCAAACAGAAAATCATTCACATTTGTGGATATATTGGTAAGTCTGGTAGAGTTAAAAAGGATAATCTGTAACATAATTCAGTGAGTACTTACTTAGTGTAAGTTAATTTACTTAGTGTGGAGCTGAATGCAAAGTGAGGAGAGAATGAGTAGAATATTGCTCACCGAACTATTATGTTCGACAAAAAGAGATAAAGGAAAGTTCTGCAAATTTGGTAGAGATACGTTTTGCAAAGACAATATAGATCTACTGCAATCTGGAAACTGGAAAATTTCGAGGGCTGCAATTCACTGATGAATCCTTCGTGGTTCGGTTGATGGTCTTTGGAGGAGTTGCGTTACTGAAAAGAGCATTCCCACCCGCCAATTTGTAGTGATGGGTAATTTATTTTTCAAGAGTTTCATGCCTTGCCTTTTGCCTGCAACCCTGTAGTACAATTAAAGCGGAACCGCTTGCGAAACTTGGAGCTTAAGTTTTTGCTGTTTATGAGATGTGGAAGAACATGCCAAGGATGATATCAGTCAATCGCTTGGTTGCTTCTGTTAATTCAAGGGTAACACAGAGAAAGGTAACAGAGAATTGGAGGAACTTCGACCAGACAGCTAACTTGAAGAGTTATGGGGTCTTTGACCTTGTGTAGTATGTGGATATGTGGAGGATAGTTTCGATATAATTTTATAAAGTTTGGGTTTGGGGGTGAGAAAGATACAAAGGGTACTTTGAGCATTGTGCCGGTCCAGAATATTTACATAGGGTATAAAACTAAGTGATACAGAGATTTGAGCACGACATAATCATTAAAATAATTATTGTTACTTTGTATTTTTTATAGTTCTTTTTAGTGTATTTACTTATCAAATTTTTCTAGTATGTGACTGGATCTTCATGGGTGAGTTCATGAACTTTGGGTTCTTTTCTTTCAATTATATATATATATATATATATATATATATATATATATATATATTTCAGCTCCCAATATATGGATCTGTGGTTATTTTACAATTCTATAAAGTCGATATTGATTACAGATGTACGCGTGCACACATGCATGCATTTGTTTGTGGAAATATGCATATCTATAAACACGCACGCACGCGAGCGCACATATTTGTGGATGCACGTTCATACATTCATACGTATTCCTTCAAACACTAAACCACTATAATATTCGCTATCATGTTTCCAGAACTACAGCAGATGTTCAGTTACGAACTTGGGTAAACATTCAGACAAGGGTTTGTAGATTTTATTTTTATTTTATTTTATTTTATTTATTTATTAATTTTTTTCTGTTCAATTTATTTATTACATTTTTGTTTTGCTTTTTCCTCAGTTTTCGTCAATTGGTGACATTAACATCAGTAAAAACAAAAACAAAAACAAAAACAAAAATATGAATAACTATAAGAAGACGAATGTCGCAAGACTTCAAAAAGGATATTTAAGCCATCAGTTGCAGGGAAGTGGGTGGAGAAAGAGGAGGTTAATGTCTGGAAAGTCGATTAAGCAGTCCA
>NC_068981.1:157991061-157993236 GCF_001194135.2 Octopus bimaculoides
AGAGAGAGAGAGAGAGAGAGAGAGAGAGAGAGATTTATCAAAACTCTTGATTGGATTATATCAGGTGCAGGAGAAGAGCCATGCAAGGAACGTGAAGAGAGCAAAGCATAAAGAGAGAAAATCACGGTGGTGCTCCAGCATGACCACAGCCACTTGGCTGAAACCCATAAATAAATAAAAAATAAATAAATAAATAAATAAATAAAAAATTCAAATATATAGATATTCATTATATATGAAAGCAATACATATATACGCACATATATATTCACATATGTATTGTCATATATAAATGAATATAAATATATATATAAATGAATGTGTGTGTGTGTGTGCGTGTGTCTGCATGTGTGTGTTTTAATTGGTAGCCAAAGGGTATTGTTGTTTTTATTCTGTTCTAATTAATTATATTAATATATAATATTTTTCTTATATATAAGCATTTTTCCCGGTGTATTAACGATTCTGCCAGCTCACCGTCTTATAGCGTGTAAATATTGGGTAAACCTCTATCATGTTTACAGAGTATGTGTGTTCGAGTCCCACGGGCTACTCTCGACTTTTTCTATCCGGTGTTTCTGATCCAATAGTTATACACGATTTTTTATAGCTTTATCTAACTTGGAGTTCTAACGTTAAAAACAATTTGTTTCATGCCTCTTGAAGTTTCTAAATTCTGAAGACGTAAACAACATACGAATCTCATTGGATGGAGCAAGCTTCTAAAATGAATAAAGAAATCCACAGTAATACATTGGTCCAATGGTTGAACGCCTCTAATGTTTGCAAAAGATGTGGCTTCAAGTTCTATGGGTAGTATTCAACTTTATCTATTCAAAGGGGGTTTTTAGACCAATATCTACACGCTAATACTTGTAGATTTATCTGCTTCGAGTTCCACCGTTGAAAAATGAATATTCCATGAGTCACGAATTTTAAAAAAATTTATGATGTAAACAAAGTACGCTGATAAAAATAAAAATAAAAGCTCTTAAAATGAATAGACACTTATTTCAATGTACATACATATATACAGCCATATATGTATATATATATATGGGGGGTATATCAAAATGTTTAATTTAGAAAATTAATCAAAACAAATTAGTATCTGTTTATTTGAAATAAGTATATGTTATCAATGAGAATAACATTGTTTAACTATCAATTCATGCGATACCATAATACTTTGATAATATTTTTCTCAGTAACAATTTATTCCGTCATTTAAAGTAAAAATAAATTTTATATATATAAAAATTTTGATTAATGCTCCTATGTAATATTTGTTTCAAATTTTGGCACATGGCCAGCAATTTCAGGCGAGGGACAAGTCGATTACATTGACCCCAGTATTCAACTGGCCCTTATTTTATCGAATCCGAAGGACGAAAGGCAAAGTGGACCTCGGCGGAATTTAAATTCAGAATATAAAGACAGATGAAATACCGCTAAACATTTTGCCCGGCCCGTTACCGATTGTGCCGCCTCGCCGTCTTTATGTTCCTATGTACTGCTGACTGATATCATCCCAATCGTAAAATGGATTCCCAATATTATCTGTGATTTGGCATTTGCAATTCTAAGACAAATTTATCAAAGGTATCCTTTCTTTTTTAACACGGTAATGCGTGATTTTCAGAGAGATTTGGTTTCTATTTTTAGGGTATCACGTAATTATCTACATGTTTTCTATCGTTTGCTCTAGGAAACACTAGTAATATACTTCAGTCTATATACCTCCATATACTAATTGCGGCCTTGCACCTATACTAAAGACCATTATAACTATTCATTATAACTAACATTTCTACTAAAGGCACACGACCTGGAATTTTACGGGAGGGAACTAGTTGAGTACATCGACGCCAGTGTTCCACTGGTACTTAATTTATCGACTGCGAAAGGATGAAAGGCAACGTTGAGCTAGGTAGAATTTAGACTCAGATCGTAGCGGTATACGAAATACCGCTGAGCATTTCGCCCGGCGTGCGAACGATTCTGCCAGGTCGCCGCCTTAATAATGATAATAATCCTTTCTACTATAGGCACAAGGCCTGAAATTTGGGAGAGATTGCATCGACTCCAATATTCCAATGGTACTTATTTTATCGACCCTGAAATGATGAAGGCCAAAGTGGACCTCGGCAGAATTTGAACTCAGAACGTAAAGAC
>NC_068981.1:157994424-157996284 GCF_001194135.2 Octopus bimaculoides
ATTATGTGGAGATTATGTAATGTTACATTTACGATCGTTTCGATTTGCCAGTTTGATTGGCAGATCTCTTCAGAATGTTGCGAAGTCTGTTTAAGTTCATGGTGTGAGAAATGCAGGAATAGAAGATAGGGGATATACTAATGTAAAGGATGCATATAGTGGTATGAGAATAGAGGTAAGGTATAGTGAGTCTTACATTTTAGTCGAAATCAGGGTTAATAATCTTTCTGCGAAGGAGAGGTAGAGTGGGTGCTGTTTAAGTCCGTAGTTCCGATCTTAGTCAAGCGCATTACGCACGTGGATGTTTTTAAAATTCGAGCGAATGTTTTTCTTTTTTAGCACCGGCGGTGTTATATATATATATATATATATATATATATATATATATATATATATATATACTTACTTTGATACTTTGATAAGTTTCGGCCAGTACTGGCCCAGGCCATGTCCAACTTAATAGCACCACCTGGCAAAGTCATTTAAATCAGGAATCGGACAACATGGCCCACTCAAGTAAAGAGTTATTGTTTACGGAGTCATATCTCGGTGTAGGAGGTTTATCAGGGATTTTTTGAAGGAATTTGTCCAAAGACTTCTTGAACTTTATGGGGTCTGTCTTTGCTTTACTGTTAAAGAGAGTGGTGCCAACTGAGGTGAAATAATTGTGCCGTATTGTTGTTATGTGATGCGAGTATGTTTTTGTTGTGGGCTGATAGTACGGGGCCCAAGTCTTGGGTGTATCTTAAAGGCGATGCCAACATCATTTGGGCAATGCTGATGGAATATTTTCCACGTTATACAGATGATGTGGAGCTCACGGCGGCGTTGGAGAGAATAAAGCTTGAGCTTTTCTAATCGACCCCAATATTCAAGGCTTGTCATGCCATCCATCTTTTTTGTAATTGACCTTTGAGGTGCTTCAATTTTCATGATACTTTGCTTCGTGTGGGGAGACCGCAGTGGACAACAGTATTCAAGGTGGGGGTCAGGAAAAAGTGGAGAAGAAGAGGATAATAATATAAATATCTCTCGACTGGAAGGTTCTGAGAATCCAGGAACACATTCTGCAGGCCATCTGAATTTGTTGTTTATATGAGCTACCCAGTTTATGTTGTTGTCCACAATTATTCACAAGTCTCTGACATTGTTGGATGCCATGAGAGTTTCACCCGAAGGAAGGGAGTATGGGAGTTTCAGAGTATCCTCTTTTCCGAAGTAGATTAACTCAAATTTGTCCCCATTCAACAGCAAACTATTCTTTTCCGCCAATTGGATGACAGCCAGTAGGTTTGATCGAAGGCATGCCCGGTCAGCCACTTTGTTGATGACCTTCTGGTTCTTCGAATCATCTGCAAAGATTGTTATGTTACTGTACTTAATGATGTCAGTAATATCATTGATGTGTGTGTGTGTGTGTGTGTGTGTGTGTGTGTGTGTGTGTGTGTGTGTGTGTATGCTTGTATGTATATAGTAATCCTACGTTGTATCGGTACAGATCAGTACGATCCCATAAATCACTAGGTTGCAGGTTGGAATCACTAGACCGTAGCCGATATAATAAAATTGGCGCTTGTATATGCGTACTCAAAAACGTTAGTCAGTCTCGTGAACGTGTTGTCGGGATGGTAGTGGTTTGTTCCTCTGCTAGCAATATATATGTGTGTACAGAGTGCAGACTGCACCGATAACCAGCTGGCGAAAGATCTGCCTGAGGCTAAACTAGTAGTAACATGGAACAGCCACTTTTAACTTCACTGAACTTAAAGGAGATAGATAGATAGATAGATAGATAGATAGATAGATAGATAGATAGATATGTATATATATATATGTGTGTGTGTGTGTGTGTGTGTGTGT
>NC_068981.1:157996756-157997201 GCF_001194135.2 Octopus bimaculoides
GTTTGTGTGTCTGTTTGTCCCCCCACCATCGCTTGACAACCGATCTTGGTGTTTACGTCCCCGTAACTAAGCGGATAGGCTAAAGAAACCGATAAAATAAGTACTAGACTTACAACGAATTAGTCCTGGGGTCGATTTGTTCGACTAAAGGCGGTGCTCCAGTATGGCTGCAGTCAAATGACTGAAACAAATAAAAGAATAAAATAATGCATATACATACACCACACCACCCCGCACACACTAGCACTGACAACTTCCCAGCACCTACACCATCATCCACACACCTACACAAGCGCGCACACACACACGTCAAGATCACCAGCCCCCTTCCACACACACATACACTCTCTCACATACTCATGCACGTGCACCTTCATTTTGGGATCACCACCACTTTATTATTTCCCCTTCTTCCTAGCTCTCCTGTGTGACCCCTCTGTCCGTT
>NC_068981.1:157997385-157999864 GCF_001194135.2 Octopus bimaculoides
CATAATGAAGAATGTCACCCGGAGCTCATGAATTTCGTTTTTACATTCAGGTATCGTAGTTGTAGTTGTTGCTTTTGCTACTGTAGTAGTAGTAGTAGTAGTAGTAGTAGTAGTAGTAGTAGTAGTAGTAGTAGTAGTAGTAGTAGTAGTAGTAGTAGTAGTAGTAGTTGTTGTTGTTGTTGTTGTTGTTGTTGTTGTTGTTGTTGTTAACTTCTAGTCAGTCCTGCTCTGGCAGACACATTATCAAACTTTTCTAACCACGATCAGCCCGACTTTTTCTCAAGCAGTGGACTACGATATCCAATATGTCCTTTCTTTTCTTTAAAACGAAAGACGCCAGATGAAGATTTGTGAGAGATTCGGCTGCTATTTGTTAGATTGGTTGACTGACCTTGTTCGATACTTTCATATTAATAACATCTGATTGTTATTTCCTTTATTTAACCTCAGATCACCAAAAATGCTGAGTTATACCATAAAAGATATTTGAGCTTCTTTATTTAATTTATCTTTATATAATCTAAATCTTAGTGCTCTGCAACAGGTATGCCACGGCACACTAGTGTGCCACGAGACGATGCTAGTTGTGCTGCAGTGTAACCTGAATATAGTTCTTTTCCCTATACTTTTAGTTATATTTTTCTTGTGCCACTGAATTTTGAAAAAAATATAAGTGTACCGCAAGTGAAAAATGGTTTCAGGGCACTGGTCTAAATTATCAACTGTATCCAGTAGTTCTGCTTCATTCGAGTACAGAGAGAGCTTACTTCTTGATAGAGATATTAGTATATCGTTGATAAAAATGTTGTTTCACTGACGTTATCAGTTTGATCATCGTAATATCAACAAAATAGTTTTAATCAGTAAAGTATGCTATTGTTACTGCGACGTCAACAAAGGGTGTGTCTTTGATATAATATTCATTTATTACTTTCTTGGCCCTGCTTTATAGAAGGTAAATTTCTTGGCATAAAAGCTTAGTCACATGCTATCGTAGAATATGAAAGCAGTTGTAAGGAAGGGTTGTCATTCGTTTCAACTAACTTGTAACAGAGTAAACAAATATCACTTTTTTATCCGAGTAAAATACTAACTCATCATCATGCAATATCTAAGAAAATAAATTATTGAAACATTGCCACACTTCTTTTGAATTACACATATTAAAATATATTTAGCCTTGTTCTAAAGGGAATTTGGGTTGAAACCAAAATTTAGCAAAACATGCTACGTAATCAAACTTCCTCGCTTTCTGGAAACCGAATGAGATTGATTGCTTATCTAGACTGATTGTAAAAACAAATGCTTCGCAAGTTCAGAAACATCTGTCCGTTGGATGTCTTTTGATGAGTGTGCAGTTTTTTGTTGTAGACACGGCCGTATACGAAATTCCGTTCAGGGAACAGAAACAATTTCCTCTTAAACCTATAACATTTCCGTCAGAAGCTTGATACTTCTACGTTGTGTGTGATTTCGTTGAAGCCCGTGAAAGAATCTAAGAAAACGACGGAAATATAGATTGAGAATTAAGTTAGTGTAAGTCTTTACAGGAATTACTCCATTCACAAACATAATCACTATAATAAATATGTCACAAGAGTCTCAAACAAGATTTTATTTCAAAATATTTTGTTGCAACATAACATTCCTCATCCACAAGTGGCTAGCTACTTCAATACATTTTTTTTTTCAGGATCATCAGTGCTGCTTGTTGAAAGAAATAAAATATATCTCAGTTTATTATTCCGTTTAGAGTGTCATTGAAACTCTCGATGCAGGAGACGAAAATTATGATTTATCCACCCACACATAAGTACAACGCGATCCAAAACTGCATAGTTTACTGCTGACTGAATCTTTCTGACGGTCAACAAATACATAGAACAGATGCATTTACCAGGGGAGCCTTTAGTACCTTTCGGTAACATCTCAAGTCTACTGACTAATTAAAGGTAATGGGCTCGAGTATGCAAACATTGATATATTTCATTTTGCTCGGCCCCAAACTGATTATAGTCAGTTTTTACCATTATATGATTATTTAATGACACAATGTGTGATAACACAACACACATAGATATACATATACACACATCAACACAAACACAAACACACATGCACACACATATATGAATGTATATACATACATACATACATACATACATACATATAAATACATACAAAGATACATATAAGAAAGGTCATATTAAGTGCAAACACTTGGCAAGGCTTTACTTCGAAACAGTTACAGTATGATCGTTTACATGAATAAATACATATAAGCTCTATAATATACTTTATATAATACGTATTGAGTACCAGCTCCGCAGATGTTTGCTCCATTTTATTCCTGTTAGCATATGCGTATGTATATGTATATACATGCGTACATATATGTATGTATGTAGTTTTATATTTATATATATATATATATATATATACACATACACATACACACATACATATATATATATATATA
>NC_068981.1:158000257-158001140 GCF_001194135.2 Octopus bimaculoides
TATATATATATATATATATATATATATATATATATTTCTGTGCATGTGATATATTTGTGCGTGTGAATGTGTTGGTGTGTTTGCTTGTCCATGTACGTGTGTATGTGCGTGTTTGTTTGTGTGAGTGCGTATGTAAAATTTTGAGCAGCTTACAAAATCTCAATCCTAAATACATGAGAATGGTGTCAAACAACTTAAGGGTGGAAGATGAATAGTGTAAGTGAGTGGGTGAGGAGATGGGTGGATGTGTGTAGGGTGTGCTCAGTTTGACTGTGGGGGAGTATGGGCTTAACGTAATCTGACAGTTCAAATAACGACAGCTGCGGTTTAAGTAAAATAAGAAACTTCACAAATATGTAGAATGAAGGCAATGCTGGAAATGATGGTATGAGAAATTTGCTTTATAATAACTACGGGCTTGTATGTGATAGTAATGTACATTTGTTGATTTGTGTGTGTGTGTGTGTGTGCGTGCGCGCGCGCCTGTGTGTGCGTGTGTTAGTGATAGTAAATGCGATTTGTACAAGTGTGATTATATATACGAGTCTGCGTATACTCTTTACTCTTTTACTTGTTTCAGTCATTTGACTGCGGCCATGCTGGAGCACCGCCTTTAGTCGAGATATCGACCCCAGGACTTATTCTTTTGTAAGCCTCGTACTTATTCTATCGGTCCCTTTTTGCCGAACCGCTAAGTCACGGAGACGTAAACACACCAGCATCGGTTGTCAAACGATGCTGGGGGGACAAACACAGACACACAAGCATACATACATATATACATATATATATATACGACGGGCTTCTTTCAGTTTCCGTCTACCAAATTCACTCACAAGGCTTTGGTCGGCCCGAGGCTATAGAAGACACTTGCCCAAGGTGC
>NC_068981.1:158002144-158002337 GCF_001194135.2 Octopus bimaculoides
TGTGTGTGTGTGTGTGTGTGTGTGTGTGTGTATGTGTGTGTATGTGTTTGTATGTGTGTGTCTGTGTGCGTGTGTTTGTCTGTGTGTTTTTGTACGTGTGTGTGTGCGTGTGTGTGTCTGTGTGCGTGTGTGTCTGTGCGTGTGTGTGTGCGTGTCTGTGTGTGTGTGTGTGTGTGTGTGTGTGTGTGTGTGT
>NC_068981.1:158003209-158004842 GCF_001194135.2 Octopus bimaculoides
ATTAACAGAGGATATAGATAATACAGGCACTCCCCATACACACACATGGACTTACAAAACATAGACACACATAGAGGGATACGCATGCGTAGACACATACAATAGGAATACAAAATACAAAATAAAATGGCTGATCGTTAGCAAAGAGGGATACACATAAGAAAGAAGAAAAACAAAGGACCACTGATGAGGTCACAGAAGTGTGACGAAAGAACTCTGGCCGAAATATGATTAATGTAATGTAATATAAAGCTGAAGCAAATTAACACCAAATATACAGTGCGTGTGTTTTATTGGCTAAACTGGCAATATGACCGTCCCCAAGTACAACAATATATATATATAAAGAGAGAGAGAGAAAGAGACAGACAGACAGAGAGACAGAGGAACACAGAGAGAGAGACAGAGAGAGAGATGCATATATCCATACATATATGTACATACCTGCATCTATATGTATACATACATGCATATATGGGTACAGGACATTAAAAAAACGTTAAACACAATGAGAAATGAAAAACGAAAAGAGAAAACGAACTTTTTTCGAACAACGATAAAAAACAAAAAGAGAAACGTTATACTCTTTATGTTGCATGTCTCGTTTCTCTGTTTGTTTTTTGTTTTTTTTGTTTTTTTTTTTCGTTGTTCGAAAAAGTTCGTTTTCTCTTTTCGTTTTTCGTTTCTCATTGTGTTTAACGCTTTTTTGATGCCCTGTACCCATATATGCATGTATGTATACATATAGATGTAGGTATGTACATATATGTATGGATATATGCATATATCTATACATTTATATTATTATATGATCGAACATAAATGATTGCATCTTATATCTTGGAAGAACATTAGATAAATGGACAATCCAGAAGCGAATAATCTAGTACCTAGGTTTCGGACTCTTCAAATACACTTGTTATCGTAAACTTGATTAGTCATTTTCCGCTAGATTTACCTTAACATAATTCACAGGTAGAACCACCATGAAGCTATAAGGAAAATGGCTTTATGTTTTGAGTGCGCGTCATTAAAAAGGCCCAATACGGCCGAAAAGCAAATGGAGTTCTCGCAAGTTGAGTTCGGGATGATTTTTTCTCTTCCTCCGATATATATTGTGTATTCTTTAACACAGCACATCTATATGAAAACTGCAGTACGTTGTCTGTCAATTGTGTTTGTATGCTAAGTATAATATATACATAGCTATTTTGATTTAACACTGTTTCCATTACGTACACCGAATGTACATACATACATACATACATACATACATACATACATACATACATACATACATACATGCATACATACACTCGCATATATACATACATACATACACACATACATACACACGCATACATACATACATACATACATACATACATACATACATACATACATACATACATACATATATATATACATACATGCAGATGCACGCGTGTTTGTGTGTGTGTATTTAGCTTTACAATGAAACAAATAGAGTACATCAACTGTTGCATCTATATATAACTTTTTTTCTTTTTTCATTATCTGCAAAAATAATGTGCCGGGAGTTTCGTGCCGGCAAAGACCGCTAAACCTTTCGAATTACCGTAGATTATTGGTTAATAAAATCAATTCACACATT
>NC_068981.1:158007069-158008093 GCF_001194135.2 Octopus bimaculoides
ACAAGGCAGCCATCCAGCCGCAGAAAATGGGACCGAAGCCGGCTGCTATGAGGACAGCCTCCAAGTATTGATGGTCTACCCTATCGAAAGCTTTCGATTGATCTAAATTGATCAGGGCCCCACCCATGCCAGGTTCCTTAACTACCCTCTCTATGATGTAGCGCATCAGATGGAGGTTGTCATGGATGCTCCTGCCCGGCACCGCGCACGTTTGCGCCTTGCCGATCAGTTTCTCGATGACAAGCGCCAACCGCTTGGCTAACACCTTGGCCAAAATAGATAGATAGATAGATAGATAGATAGATAGATAGATAGATAGATAGATAGATAGATAGATAGATAGATAGGGTCACATATATGTAATATACTTTTCTACTCTAGGCACAAGACCCCATATATATATGTAATATAGTGAGTTGAAGAACTTTAGTCAACTGACTTTATCCAAAGAATTAGCAAACAAATTTTTCCGTCTATAGTGAGTGCCAAATCTCAAAAAATCAAGTGAGAAACTCAGTTGATCGATATATTTTGCATCTTACCGACAGCGCAGGTTGAAATGGACCTGGTGATAAAACAAACTGGTAGAAATAACGGCAAGATCTTCTATTAGAACTTAGTAGCAGAATATGTACGAACGTATTATCTTTTGTAGAATTCTACCAAACGACTATACGATTAGCTAAGAACAATATGAAATTCTATGATGGTACATAGTTTACGTGACTTAAAACACGGAAGGGAAACAAGTCCGATAAGATCAGCTGTTTCTCTGTGTCTCTCCCCACCTCTCTCTCTCTCCTTTCTTTCTCCCCTCTCTCCCTATCCTTCTTCCTTCTCTCCTCTCTCTCTCTCCCTTCTCTCTCAGTATGCAAATAGGTAGATTGATATGATAGATAGATAGATAGATAGGTTCATTAAACATCGATATACATATACGTGTATATACAAACATACATACATACATACATACATACATACATACATATATATATATATATATATATATATATATATACATCAC
>NC_068981.1:158010084-158012125 GCF_001194135.2 Octopus bimaculoides
TGACGATGATGATGATGACGATGATGATAATGATGACGATGATGATGATGATGATGACGACGATGATGATGGCAGTCGTGGTGGCGGTTGTGGTGACGGTCGCAGTGGCGGTCGTGGCGGCGGTCGTGGTCGCAGTGGTGGTGGTGGTGGTGGTGGTGGTGGTGGGGATGATGATTATGAAGATGACGACGACGACGACGATGGTCGTGATGATCATGATCATCATGATAGTATTGCTGTTGTTGATAAATATGCTGTTGTTTCTACATTTGTCATGCATTAGACAACAAGTAGTATCGTATATCAGATGTATGTTGGGGAATTTGACCGAGTGACGGCAGAGGAGAGAAAGATAGTTTGCAGATGTTAGGTTTGTGTTACATTCAGACTATCATATGATTAGATGCACGACTGCCTCATCTTCAATTTTCATAACTCCTAATTCTCGCTATATTCTTTTATTACTCTACTAGCTCAATACCCGTCAAACATAACGGAGTATATTTCTGTCTCATTTTTGTAATTCATAATTTTACTACTTGAGACCTTGCTCCAGTTTTGTTCCTATGTTCCCTTTCGTCTTCATTCAGTTGTTCTTATTCGTCTTAATTCTGCCTTGCTTCAGTTTCTCCTACTACTTGTGTTTTTTTTTCTTTTTTTTTTGTCATTTGGCAGTACTTCCTTCTAATTGACATCGAGCATTGATTTCTTCGATAACGTGCACCCATTTCCCACTATCTCTCCCCCTCTCTCTTTCTTTCTTCCTTCCTTTATGATACTTCATTTTCTCTCATCCACCGCTCAGCACATCTGTTCTTACTCTTATCGTACTATTTCTTTTACCTATTTAGTAACACTGCTATTCTTCTCATGTTTTTCCTCTTTACTCGCGCTATTTCTTCCTCTCTTAGTATTTCTTTCATACTTTCGTTTGTTTCACTGTCTGCTCCCTTGACTGCTTGCCTCACCATATTTCTTTTTACTAGCTACTGGGTCCTTGCCAATCTGTCAATTTTCCACCTGTCTATTTATTTATGCCATCCACCACTCCTTTCTAATACACTCTTACTATCTCTCTCTCTCTCTCTCTCTCTCTCTCTCTCTCTCTCTCTCATTCTCTCTCTTTTTCTGTCTCTCTTATGCGTGCACGCTTAGCAGAAACACTAGTTTCTCTTTTCTTGTTCCTATACATGGAAGACAGATGAAGATCAGTAAAAAGAACATGTGATTTAACATTTCATAATACTAATTTTATTTATATTTGGTAGAGATACCAGACTGTAAATTTGAAGAGGTTTACTAAGTGGTTGAAAAGCCTTAATTTGCCTAATATTTTTTCAGTCAAACTAATAACATATTTACAAATAAAACCGTAGATTTATTAGTCAAAACCCACAATGTATTACTTCTCAAATAATTGTTGTCCGACAGAGAACATAGTGTTGTTATGTATATTAGCTTAAATCTAAGCGTATAACAGTTTCGTTTTAATAAATAATCTTCAGTTATGGTCATCAATAGTTTGGGGGTTGGGGAGAGAACAGTGAATGCTGATGAATTGTTGAACAAGCGCTCGGTTCGATCCACAGCCTATGTTCTTGAAAATGACCGTTGTAAGCCTAATGTAAGAGCGAAATTAAACACACGTGTTTTTGAACCAGTATATGCTTACGTAATGACAAAACGAATAGGAAGAGTCTATAGTGGTTGAAAAGGTCACAGATGTTTGACGAACGATTTCCGGACAATGGACATGAGTTAAAATAATAAAATAAGAACAGTAATAAACGAGTGAAGAAATAAATATATAGTGCGTGTGTTTATTTTGCAAAAAAAAAAAACTGTCCCAAAATACAACAATATCTGTTTAAACACACAATTTCACATTAGGAACCTTGCAAAACGAATTGATATATTATATAATGAACTCTCCAGTCGTTAGACGACGTATGAGGGTTCGACAATTTCTTATTGAACAACCACACAGATGATTTGTTTATAGTAATCGAATGTTTGTGGAGACATAAGCTAACTCCCTCCA
>NC_068981.1:158012390-158017373 GCF_001194135.2 Octopus bimaculoides
ATATATATATATATATATACACATACACACACACATATATATATATATATATATATATAGATAGATAGATAGATAGATACATACATACATACATACATACATACATACATACATACATACATACATATCTTTATATATGTATTCATTTGTCTTCTCTTCATATGTATAATTTTATCTATGAATATGGTGCGCGTGTGTGTGTGTGTGTGTGTGTGTGTGTGTGTGTGTGTGTGTGTGTGTGTGTGTGTGTGTGTGTGTGTGTGTGTGTGTGTGTGTGTGTGTGTGCTTGTGTGTACGTGTAGGTGTGTCTGTATATCAGGCTATCCGTTTATTGATTTATCCGTTGTTGTTGAATCCGGGTCAGTCCCGCTAGAGCAGATTGAAAATGAAAGTCACTCCGCCCATACCTATTCCATTCTTTTAGATTTATACTCATGGTTAAACTACCCAATGCCTCTTTATCCCACTCCTCCAAGTGATCATGTGTTCGGTTTGAAGGAAAGTTGGTTCGAATTTCTAGTAGATCGTATTTCCAGTAGATCATGTAGAAGCTCATTTATGTTAGTCATTGCTATTTCGTTCCAGTGTATCACATTGTCTTCCCACCCTGAAATAGAATGCATCCTCATTATCGACTTACAGTTCTTTTCTCAACTTGATACTAAATAAGATATCTCCCATTTCGTGTATTAAAATGTCATTTAGCTTCTTTTTATTTTTTATTTGAAGGACTATATGATACTGTTATTGCAGCATATACAATTTTCATTGTTGACACTCGGGTAAGATGACTACAGGCAAGACGTTCTCCGGTATAAAATGCGATAACTAACCGTTTACCATCATTAAAGAATGTGGCCTCTAATAACGCGTGTCGATAAGTTTTTCTTTACTATTTTACATCTACTTTTTATGGCATGATATGTTGATTTTGCAAACTTGAATATGTTCGTTTGACATGTTGGAGCGATTCATTTTAAAGGTGAATTCTTATTTCATTACAAACATTTCAATAATGTGAACAGAAATGTTTTTGGAGGTGGGGGAGAGGTTCTCGGCAAGGGTACAGACCTGATGAAAGGTAGATACAACTCTCTAAGTATGTCCAGAAATACTTAGACACCAGAATATCTTTGAAATTGTATAGCATCCTGTTTTCACCATGAATACGTGATCATAAACTTGTTTCAGTAGTTTTGTTAATTTCATGCATTTTGTTATTGTTGTTTTTACGAGGGTGGGTTTTTAGTGTAAGAGAGACTAGTACCTCTTTCACGGAATTACTCTGTACCATAGTTTATATTACCGGATCTGACACTATATTTTATGCCTATGTAAACCGAGGCAATACAGAAATAATTCGACTTACTATGATACGAGTACACATCAAAATGGCTAAAATGGATAAGAATTTTCAGTCTATGATTTAGTAATTTATTACCAGGCTCTAATATAACTTGCTTTTGAAAGATTCAAAATTATTAAATCAGCTATTAACAAACGTTGGACGCCTCTTATTTGTCCATGACAGCTTTTTTTCAATTTCGCAGCAATCATTTTCTTTACCTCCATCCCCAAGATGGAGCAATCACCTGAGCTTAAAGAACACATTCAGTTAGCAGTGCAGGAACTAACTCCTGAAATGCTTCAAAATGTGTTTCACAACGCTAGAGAGAGATTTGAAGTATTCAGGGATACAGACATGTTGAAAATTTTCAATAAAAGTTTGACGTAAGATTTATAAACATACTTGTTTTGGTATTAAACATAAAATTCTGCCAGTTTCTTTAAAATTTGCTCTATTTCATTGAAACAGATAGTTAATTCTGGAACACCTTCTATGGCATAGCGTTGTTAGTTGTTGCGTTGCTCGAGTAAATATTAAAATCAAAGGTCTTCTCACTGTAAACATCCCATCTTTACGTTAAGCATATTGTATCAAGGAGTATATTATCCAAAATGTATCTCTCCTTTATAGGCGTGGCTGTGTCGTTGAGAAGCTTGACGCCTTGGGTTCAGTGTTGGCACGCTGGGCAATTCTCTTTCATTACAGCTCCGTGCCGACAAAAGCCTTGTGTATTATATAATTGCCATTGATGTATTATGTAAAATAACACATACAACTCAATTATTATTGTCATATAATAAACAAACAGAAGTCCGTCTATGAAATTAATCTTATCCTACTTCAATTATTACATGTTTTTTTCTTATAAAATACACATGTACACTCTAAGTGTGGCCCTCATGAAAGAGTGCAAGTAATTACCCGATCAACGATGGGTATTACTACTAGTTGTCTATAAATATAGATACATAAATGCAGACACGTATCATTATATAGACAAGTAATTGGATCTCCGTCGTATATGAAGACAAATATTCCATTTATTCGATTGGTGGAACGTCCAATTCATTGCATTTACGTTTAGGTGGCTGAGTATTCCTTACGTCCTGGATATGACTTTAAACTACATCTAGTAATGGGGCCTCGGTTCCAGAGTTTTGGGGTTTTTAGGAGTGCGGAAACACCTCTTAGTCACAATTATTCCTTGGTTTGCTGTGACCCTGGAGTAGTAGCACTCGTCAAGGTCCAAGATAAATAGCATGTAACCACGTGGCTCAAGGCACGTTCAACTCATACGATGCGGCATGGTAGATGTGAACTATATCAGCAAGAGAACACATTGAGTTAATTACGAAATGAGAGTGCTAAGCAGTGATGTGTATAAATGCAATGATATTACCAGTTCAAATATGCCAATGGCAAGTTCGAACTCGTAAGCAAGCAATTTACTATGATTTTCGGGGAGAAAATTTCTTGCTGTAAACAAATGGTCTCCATTTGTTAACAGCGAGAAATTTTCTCCCTGAAAAACAAAGTAAATGGCTTGTTTATGAGTCCGAACTTGCCATTGGCATATTCGAACTGGTAATAACATAACATTGAGTTAATGTCGTGTATCACAAGGTGCTGAAAGGATGAACGGACAACAAACTGTATACAAATGGTCTCCATTTGTTAACAACAAACAACAACAATTTGGTTGGATTCGATGGGGGGTATTCTTGATGTGCTGAGTGTGCAGCAGTGTAGCACAAACGGAGTGTAAACGCAGACATAACTGTGTCGTTAAAATTTAAAGATATCAGGATCTAACCAGAGAAATGAAGAAATTGTGGAAGACGAAGTAAACAATCCTTCAGCTTATAATTGGTGCACTCAGCACATTCAAACACACACACACACACACACACACACACACACACACACACACACACACACACACACACACACACACACTCAGCACATCAAGAATACCCCCCATTGAATCCAACCAAATGGTGAGTCTAGATGTGATAAGTCTCTTCACCAAAGTCCCAACTGATGAAACACTATCGGTAATTCAAGAAAAACTAGTGACAAATACCCATCTACACGATGTGTGTGTGTGTGAGTGTGTGTGTGTATATGTGTGTGTGTGTGTGTGTGTGCGTGCGTGCGCGCGCTTGTTTGTGCGTGCTTGTGTCATTTTATTTGAGTTTGTCCCCTGCCATCGCTTGACAACTTGTGTTAGTATATTAACGTCCCCGTAAGATAGCAGTTCGGCAAAACAGACCGATAGATTAAGTACCAGACTTAATGGGTAAAGGGGTAAATTCGTTCGTCTAAACCTTTTAAGCTGTTACCCCAACATGGTCGCAGCCCAGTGACCGAAACACGTAAAATATAAAGATATGAGTGATTTTACATTATGACCGAACGGTTAGAAAGTCGGCTTAGTAATCATGATGTACAGGATTCTTTCCTATAACGTGGCACCTTGGACAAGCATCATTTATTCCCGTAATCTCAAGTCAACTCAAGAGTCTTGTAACATTGTGTAGACGGAAACTGTTTGGAAGCTTGTCGGGTGGTCTGTACCTGTATTTGACAGGATTGCCTTGTCACATACAGTCACGGTGATTTTCGTAAATGTTCCTCTGTTTATGGATTCCTCATCCAAGTCGAGCGACTTGCCCAGACCAACGTAATTCTTCCAGACGTCTTCATCAAGCGATGAGGCATGAATATGTCTCTCCCCTTATTTTTTTAGACACATTGGTCTTTCGCCTGCTGAAATATCTCATCTACGCATGTTATATCTACAGATGATGGCAGCAATTCACTACCTGGACGGATTATTGGTCCTGGCCGTTGACAGCTTGTTGTCCGTTTGTTGTTTGTTGTTTGTTGTTAACAAATGGAGACCGTTTGTTTACAGCAAGAAATTTTCTCGCCGAAAATCATAGTAAATGGCTTGCTTACGAGTTCGAACTTGCCATTGGCATATTCGAACTGGTAACATCATTGCATTTATACACATCACTGCTTGGCGGTCTCACTTCGTAATTAACTCAATGTTTTCTCTTGCTGATATAGTTCACATCTACCATGCTGCATCGTATGATTTGAACGTGCCTTGAGCCAGGTGGTTACATGCTATTTATCTGGGCAAACCAAGGAATAATTGTAACTAAGAGGTGTTTCTGCACTCCTCAAAACCCCAAAACTCTGGAACCGAGGGCTCAAATATCCGTCAAATATAAATAATGTAAATAATGTAACATCTCCTGCTTTTTAAATTAACATGTAAAAGTTTTCGAATAATAATAATAATAACAATAACAATAATAGAAATGATGATGGTGATGATGATGGTGATGATTTCACATTGTGGCACAAGGCCAGTAATTTCGGGGTAAGGATGAGTCGATTACATCGATGGTACTTATTTATTGACACCGAAAGTATTCAAGGTAAAGTCAACCTCGGCGGAATTTGAACGCAAAACGTAGCAACCACTAAGCATTTTGTCCTGCGTGCTGACGATTCTACTAGCTCACTGCATTAATAACAACAACAACAACAACAATAACAATAATAATAATAATAATAATAATAATAATAATAATAATAATAATAATAATAATAATAATAAT
>NC_068981.1:158017975-158019592 GCF_001194135.2 Octopus bimaculoides
TTGTTGTTGTTGGCACTGCGTCACTTACGATGTCGAAGGTTCCAGTTGATCCGATCAACGGAACAGCCTGCTCGTGAAATTAACGTGCAAGTGGCTGAGCACTCCACAGACACGTGTACCCTTGACGTAGTTCTTGGGTATATTCAGCGTGACAGAGTGTGACAAGACTGGCCCCTTTGAATTACAGGCACAACAGAAACAGGAAGTAAGAGTGAGAGAAAGTTGTGGTGAAAGAGTACAGCAGGGTTCGCCATCATCCCCTGCCGGAGCCACGTGAAAGCTTTAGGTGTTTTCACTCAATAAACACTCAAAACGCCCGAGCTGGGAATCGAAACCGCGATCCTATGACCGCGAGTCCACTGCCCTAACCATTGGGCCATTGCGCCTCCACACACACACACACACACACACACACACACACACACACACATATATATATATATATATATATATATATATAATTATGCATGTATGTATGTATGTGTGTGTGTGTGTGTGTGTGTGTGTGTGTATGTATGTATGCATGCATGTCAGATAGACTTAGGGAAAATAAGAAAGGCAATTTTATAAGTAAACGCCTTTATGTGATCCTCCAATAAGTTTAAATAGTTTCATAGTTGGTTAGCATAAAATTTAATTCCGTTTATTAAATGTTTACCCCCTTGAGATTTTGTCATAAACTGGAATTCCTAACAAACATAATTAAAATTAATTATTTTTAATATTTATTCCCTTAAGTGAGGATTTTGACTTCTAGATTCATCTGTACCTCCTTAATGGAAGCTACTCTTCCTTAAACGATACTCCATATTTTGGGGATATAAGTTTGTGAATGATTGCGTGCGCGCCCGAGTGTATGTGAGTGTGCGCGTGCGCGTGCGCGTTAGAGAGTGGGAGAGAGAGAGAGAGAGAGTGAGCTGTTTGGCTCTAATTTCCATTTTCATCGACATTTTATGTGATTTGCATCTGGAATTACTTAATGGAATTTTGGAATTGCTAAATGGATTAGAGCGTGGGAGGAAGTGATGAGAGGGAAGAGGTTAAAGGCGGATTAGATACACAAAGTACGAGGCGTAGATTGATTCTTACAAGCCATTAAAACGTTGAGTACCATTGAAAAGTTTGTTTACGTATGAATATAACTTAGAACCGGCCTGAATAAAGGGTATGAGTTGCAAATTGATTCTTATAAGCCATTAGGACGTATATCCTCATATAGATATAACTTCGAACCGGCCTGAAGAGTGAAACAAATCACTTCGTAACAATGTTTGTCTCTCTAAGCAGTACCTACATGACGAGTCGCAAGCCATCACAGAAACTCAATGAATTTTTCCTCAGCCTCTATTTCAGAAGAAAATTTATTTTAACTCAGTATTACCTTCTTACATTTAGGTACATTGAACCATTTGAAAGTAGTCAGCGCATAAAATGCAACAGGATGCGCACTGCAAATCAATCGTTCTTTCTTTGTAGTCTTTTCCCCCCACCTGTTCTATGGATTTAGTAATTATAAAGTTTATATTGTTCTGAATTCGTAATGCCTATTTTATCTGAGTTCACGCTGCTTTCGAGTTTGTATCAAAACACCGATTACTTTTATATATATATATATAT
>NC_068981.1:158021162-158023019 GCF_001194135.2 Octopus bimaculoides
ATAAATATAAAAATAAAACTACTGAACAATAATAATAATAATAATAATAATAATAATAATAATAATAATAATAATAATAATT
Source organism: Octopus bimaculoides (assembly GCF_001194135.2). NCBI lineage: Eukaryota > Metazoa > Mollusca > Cephalopoda > Octopoda > Octopodidae > Octopus > Octopus bimaculoides. Next base: position 158,021,245 of record NC_068981.1, read on the forward strand.
TAAACAAGAAATGAACAAAAAACAGGAAAAAGCATGAAAGGAAAAATGTACGGTCAATCTGCAAGAGATGTGAACGTCAAGAAAGACCGGTGGCTATGGATGAACAAGCACTAAGGACCAGCTATATGAAGTGCAGAATAGACAACACTACCGATAGCAAGAAATACATCAAAACAGGATAACATAAATTCTACAGATGGGAAAGGGGAACAGATACTTAAAATACCAAATTGAAAAGACTCCAGTTTTGTCGGTGTTCAGAGATTAAAGGTCTTAGCAGTATGTACTCCTATATACAGCCGTTTCTTCATGACTGTAGATAAAATGGAACACCAATTTGGATGATAACATGAGGGAAGATAGTACTGACAGAGAATGACAAGAAAAGAGTTGGCGAGCCAGTAACTATTGCTCTATTTCATACTTATCATTATTTTGGACGTTCTACTCGCCTCATAATAGATGAGTCGTAAAGCTTTCTGGAGTAAGAGAATCTACTATCACAAGAGAAAAAGAGACGCAGAAAGGAGTCAGAGAACCTACCGCTCTGTCATATATTGACAGCATGATAGTAAGTGAAATACGAATAGGCGTTGGTTGGATTGAGACTGTCAGAACAACAGTCATGAAATTGAATGTAACTTCAAGATGAAATCCATTGATCTCCTTCATAGAAAACACTTAATGAAGGCAATTATCAACTACATGTATTTAACAACTCAGCGGTGTAGCACAAGAACAATGCATACTTTCATATCTATGTAAGTGAAGGCAGCATTAAAATTTGTTCCCTCATCATAAATCCACTTTAAGAACAAGGGACAAGGAATCCCACAAGCTACTTCAGATATATATAGCTTTTCAGAGAAAGTTGTTTTCGTAATTTTGACATTAATCGTCCATTACTGATTTAGTAATTTAAATGGAGCAAGATAAAACGAATTTTTCAATATAAAGGAATTATATGTAACAACCAAAAAACACGATATTTCAAACGAAAAGAGGGATGCAAAATAGGTTTCTAATTTTGACATAAGGCCAGCAATCTCGGAAGAGGGTTTAAGTCTATTACATTGACCCCACTCCTCAACTGGTACTTATTTTATCGATTCCTAAAAGATGAAGTCGACCGTGGTAGAATTTGAACTCAGAACCTAAGGACCGATGAAACACTGCTAAGCATTTTATCCGGCGAGCTAATGATTCTGCCAGTTCGCCGCCTAAAAGAGCGATATGATATCAAACTGCTATCATGGCAACAAATACAAGAATGAAATGACGACCTAATTGAACAACCGGACATAAAGAAATACAACCAACTGGAAGTTTATAACACGCTGTAACATAGTACAGCACTGTAAGGGAAATTACGCTACCAGCACAAAATTATTTCTCCACTGATGTACTACATTACGTAAGCCTCCAGAGACAAATTTCAAGTAATAGAATGGTGGGTAACTTATATATACTCGACTAGACGCATACTTGCAAACTTATACCATATGGGATATTATGCTTGCAAGTGGTAAAGATAACTCAGCGAATCTAGAAGAGGAAGTATATTGTTAAATTTAACTACAATTCAATTGATAAACTATAGACGCAAAACACAGCGCAGCTCATAAATAACAAGGCATTTAAACGCTTTTCTTATTATAAAACCACTGACAGATTTATGAGAATATAATATATGTAAGCAATATAGGAGTGGCTGTGTGGTAATTAGGTTGCTTACCAACCACATGGCTCCGGGTTCAGTCCCACTGCGTGGCACC
>NC_068981.1:158023119-158029643 GCF_001194135.2 Octopus bimaculoides
ACACACACATACATTCACACACACACACACACGTGTGTATGTAGAGGTATTGATGCATTTACATATATTTTATGCATGTACGTATGTATGCATGTATGTATGTAGACAGAGAGAGAGAGAGATAAAGACAGAAAGATATAGGAATTCAAACACCAGTGCTGTAAGTAACACGGTTCTATGACTACTTTAAGAAGAGAAATCACATGTGTGGTCCCTTCAAAAATCCAGATGTACTATCATATACACGCACAAACTCTAAGTAATTTTAAAAATAACTACAGACCGTCTACTTTTAAAGAAACTCAATTCTGAAAGTAGATTCGAATTTATTATAATTTTCGTTTTTGACCTGTTGAAACACTGGTTAAATAAGTCGTAAGATTACATATAAGTACAATGTAAAGTTCGATGATTGACAAATTATGCAATTACACGATCGCACGTGTGCACTCTCACACATAAGTGTATATATATTTTACGTCTCATGATTTATTAAACATACGGATCACTGGTAATTAATTATTTAATACTTTTTACCCTTATATTTATAGCTATATATATATCTACATATACGTCGTCTGATCAATAAGTATCTGGACTTTTGCTATAGTAACGAAGCTAACGCACGGAAAGTGAAGCCGTTTGGTACAGATTGACCCTGGACTCTACTGTGCAAGCACTAACTATTAACGTTCTAGCTTACTTCCGCTGTTTACAGCAGTGCTTGGAAGGAATGTGTGATCGGCGCTCTGACTATGACAGAGAAAGCTGAGAAGAGAATCTGCATCAAATTTTACCAAAAGCCAGGCGATACCTGTTCAGAGACCTACGCAAAGTTTTCAAAACGTTTTCATCGTTCTCGACACAATAAAAGAGATCTTGTGCAACTGAAACCAGAGTGTCTTTTGGGTCATCTAAAAGCAGCTTTGCCACAAACTTGGCAGGCACGCGCCTGATACCCAAATCTTCAGTGGTCATGGACTAAACTGAACCGTAACTAGTCTGCACATCTTCCGACAGCTCACGGATGGTGACTCGATGATTTCCCCTTACACCTGCACGCACATCGGCAATGCTTTCGTCAGTGCTGCTGGTTGTGGGATTCCCAGAACGTTCGTCAATATCGACTTTTTTGGCCATCTTGGAAACGTCTAAACCACTCGTACACTTGTGTGCGGCTCATACACTCTTCTCCATGCACCTTCTGCAACTTTGCGTAGGTCTCTGAGCAAGTATCGCCATGACAACTTTCTCTGTCATGGTCAAGGTGACGATCACACGCTATACACCTTCCTTCGAAGTACTGCTGTAAACATCGAAAGTGAACTAGAACGTTAAAGCGTTCAAGGTCAATCTGTGTCAAGCGGCTTTACTCTGCGTGCTTTAGCTTTGTTACTATGGCATCAGTCCGAATACTTATTGATCAGACCTTGTGTGTATATATATATATATATATATATATATATATATAACATTATAATTTAGGGTATCTAAGAGATACCACCATGCTGGAAATAGCAGTCAAAAGTTGACTCTAAAACCACATTAAATGTTCATACAGCACCAGGAGAGAAGACGAAGAGACAAAATGAACTAGCAAAAATTATTGGTTTATTCCCGATCCCGGATTTCTGGCTCTTCACAAGAAATGATCTGCCTTCATCAGTGGAATATACTCAGAAAAGCACATAAATACAAATATATATATATATATATACACACACAACATACGATATACTTACATATCAGAACATATTCATACATATATATGCACGTATGCACACGACCAGTTTAAATTTCCCGCCTAAAAACTATATATATTTGTATTTATGTGCTTACCTGAGTATATTCCACTGATGAAGGCAGAGCATTTCTTATGCAGTGCCAGAAATCCGGCATCTGGAATTATCCAGTAATTTTTGCTAGTTAATTTTATCTCTTCGTCTTCTCTCCTGGTGCTGCATGAACATTTAATATGGTTTTAGAGTCAACTTTTGACTGCTATTTCCAGCGTGGTGGTATCTCTTAAATACCCTAAATTATAATTTTAAATAATTATTACCTTTGATGGTTTTTATTCCTATGCTGGCCACCTGATAAAATCGGTAATTAAATATCGATCTTATCCTCATGTATATATATATATATATATATATATATAGATATATATATATACTTATTGAGAGTTTGAACAATGAGATTGTGGATCATTGTTGATGGTTTGGATATGGAGCTGAAGGAAGAGCAATAACTCTTGAAATATGCATATACACCCATTACCTATTTATTCTATCTCCGATCGAATCGTTTACGTAGGCGTATTCGTTTGCAAACTGTTATAACTTGCAATGCTGGCTCTGAATTTTAAATAAAAACATAAACAAACTTAAAACCGTAAATACATACATATGTACGTATGTATGTATGTATGTATGTATGTACGTTGACTTGATCACAGTAGAAAGAAATGAAATGGAACACAGTGAAAAACGTTTGTATCATTTGGCAGAAACCAAGGCTGCGATTTAAGGACTGTGTCAAGTCCTCATTAAAGGCTTGTAATATACACAAGACTGACTGGGAGAAGAATGCCTGTCAGTGCCACAGATAAGTTTGCTAACACAGCAAACTTATCTCAATTTCTGTCGAATACATTGTTGTAACTGAACAAAATAAGTTTTATCTATTAACGTCTTGAAATGCACTTTATTCTTGATTTGTCATTATGGTTTGGGGATTCATGTAATCCATTTTCTTCTGTAGAACATACAAAATCTTTAAACGTTTATAACAGAGATGACAACCTCATGCGGGCCGCATGAAACATGGCTCATCATCAAGCGGGCCGCACGAAACATGGCGCATCATCAAGCGGACCGCACTACTCAGACAATTCAGGGTGATTTTTCGTTGATTTTCAGAAAAGTCCACGGGTTGCAGTTTGTCCATGACTAGTTTAGGAAGTTCTTGATGCTTATTTCATTCATTAATACGTAAATGGCCAAATTCTAAAATGTTCGCATCCAACCAGATCGTGAATAAAATTTAGTGAAGGGCAGTTATGAAAGAGTCATCCATTATTTAACATGCGCTACTTCCTTCATGTTAGATCAAGCATATCTTCGACTTTCAAATCCTTAAGTGTAATTAGTTCGCCATTTAATGTATTTTTTAACTGTAGGAACCTCTATATGAACAAATGTTTATTTTCTCAGAAGATAAGTGAGTTTATTGAATTTTTAAAACTTTTTGATGAAGGAAGTTTTTAAAGAAGGCATATTGTGGAGAGCCAGTAGCGCACAATTGAACAATTTCGCAGAAGAAATTTCTCACTATTTGGTTTTCTACTACATTTTTACTTTTTCTATGTACCACAGAACACTCGCTGCATTTGTGTTAGGGGAATGGTTGTGATGTACAATGTTTTAAGTATTTGTTATCTATTTAGAAACTTGATTTTTGCGAGGTCATTGTAATTAAGCAATTTTCTATATTCGTAACATCAAAAGTAATTAATTTTTAAACTGTTATCTTTCACCATTAAGTGGTCTTATATATTTAGATTATCACGGCTGTTTTGAATTTTGAAAAAAAAAGTAATCCGTTATATGGAACAACAAGTGTTAAAGAAATCGTGTAGATTCGAATTAGCAATTCATACTGAGAAATATTAGTTTTAAATTGTCAACTCTAATAAAAACAAAGTATATATGTTCACTGCGTAGTTCACATTATAGTTCCTCTGCATGAAAAATGGACTGAAAAAAGAAACGCGAAAATAAACCAGTTTTCTTTATGGAAAAGTGGCAGAAAAAGAAATATTATTTTGGTGATTCTCTCAGATTCAAAGAATGTGGAGCTCGTGTCGAAGAAAGAGAGAAAGCAAAGCGAGTCACTTATTCAATCAAAAGTTTGTTTTATTCTGTGGTTTCTTTTATCTAATGCTTCATTTGTACAGGGGAATCTAAATATTCTTTTAAGTAAGGCTTTTAACCATAGAGACTTTGTATTAGTGTAGATTTTCACTGAATCCATATAAGTAAATAAATGTGTCAGTGTAAAAGGGTATGAAGCATGTATGAGTTTCTATCGGAATGTTTATGTCTCGAAATGAAGTAATTATATTGCTTGGAATTTTATTTGTACTTTTCAGGGTATTTACTTTTAGTAAACTTATTTTCTAGGTCTTCCTTTAGTTTCACGACGTCATCCGGTGCGTAAATTGCTACAAGTATACGTACACATTCCTTGTATACATAATGTATATGTATGCTTTGTTTAATAATGATATTTAATAGTTTAGCGATCGACTATGGAGGTGTATTTATTTGAGATATTAGGGACCGCAGGGGTTGTTTCGTTTGAGTAGTTTTACTTTTTCATTGATATGTACTGTTGTCAATTCTCTTACAGTGCAAGTGAAATAAGGTGTTTCTTATAAATCGGGATTTGACAGATGGAAAGTTGTGTAATCGAATCTGGAAGAACATAAATGTCATGCGAAATACTTAATAACACTTCTATGGTTGCTACACACACACACACATACACACATACGCGCGCGCGCGCGGGAACACACACACACACACACACACACACATGAATCTACCGAGATGTTCCTTGGGATCTTTTTTAAAACGGGGGCCACATTTTTCATTAACGAAACACTTTGAAACTTGGAACACTGGTAGAATGTGTCATATAAAACATCTTTTTCCCTTAGTCTTCTTAAAAAAAAAGAAATCCATAAATTATTCCATGTTAAAGTTGTCGTATTTCTGTAATTTCAACCAATCACTGACGTCCATTCAGCCGATATACATTAAGTGCCGACTACATAAACAAACGATTCTGAAACAATTAACCCTAACCCTAACCCTAACTCTAACCCTAACCCTAACCCTAGGGTTAGGGTTAGGGTTAAGGTTAGGGTTAGGGTTAAGGTTAGGGTTAGGGTTAAGGTTAGGGTTAGGGTTAAAGCAAATTTAAAATGAAAAAAGCAAATAAAACGAAGGTATGGAGATTGAATACGCTTTACATCGCTTAATCAGCCAAGGAGTAAATGTAAACAACTGAATACTTGTCAGTGATTGGTTGAAATTATCGAAATATGACAATTTTTTACATGAAATAAATTCAAATCCAAAAATATTTTTCTGTTCTATAACACAAAATAGATAAGTATACGATGTTTGAAAGTATTTCCGTACCAAAAACACTACGTAAAACATTAATGAAAAATGTGGCCCCCGTTTTAAAAAAGATCCGTTCCTTGTCCAAGAAATCGTTGTCGAGCTCTTTGCTTCTGATTTTTTTCTTCAGCTTGTTAATTGGCCAATGGGATCCGCTGTAACGTCTCCTTCTGTTCGTGCTTTCCTCTAATACATATGACTTCATTTATATTTTTCCGGTTGCTAGGCTCGATATTCAATAATGCCTGATCTTTTTGATAGTTTGCTAAAGCTTTTTCTAATAGAAGTTCTTGACTGATGCTCTCCTGCAATTTCAGAGTACAGAGTCTGTTTGGAAATTCTTGTTTCTGCCTTCCTTTTCACATGCCTTAACCATTACACGTGATGTTTTCAATAATGGTTCGGAATCCCACGGATTTTGTTCAAGCCAGTATTTCGTTATTTGTTACATATTTATCCTATTTGACATTAAAGATTCATCGCAGTTTAGTTTGATGAAATCTTTCAAGTCAATGTATCTGGTATTGATATACAATCCGAGTCTCACAGCTATACAGCAATGCGGAGGGAACAACCCACAGAAATACCGATATTCGGTTTCGAAATTCCGGTTATGGTTGTGATAGATACGATTTGAGTGGAGTGAGGTGCAAACGTGTTGTGGACGGCTTTCAGTCTGTAGGGGGTTTTATCTTCAAGGGAGCAAGAGTTGATTAAGATACTGCCGAGACAGATGAAGGGTGAAACTTTTTCAGTTAGTTCTCTGTGACTAAAATTTTCGGTTTCAAGTGGATATTTTGCAAGTCTCTATTTTTAGTATGCTTGTAGTGATGCGAAGCACGAAAGAATGCTTCGAAGATGGTTTGCAGATCAATTTTGATTAGAGATATTATCAGACATGCCGTCGGGGCATATTGCAGCTCACAGATCATGACCGTAGATGCATGGTTTCCCAATTTATGCTGTCGTAGATTGGAAAATCTTACCTAGCATCTGTATTTGAATGTTAACACAGTTCATTTCTGTCGGCACACTAGTCGGAGGCTTCGAAAACATGCCGGATGCGAGTGCACAGCTGTGCTAAATAACACTATCCATATTAGCTTCAGGAGAAGGTTCACGTTGGTATGAAATTCGATCTTTCATGCTATTACGAAGTGACTGAAACATCTAATTGAAGTTATCTAGCAGCAAGCATCATACCAGTCGTGCTTCGTTGAGGGTGGATTCAGGCAATATATGTTCAGAAAAGGATCTGATTCAACGTCTTACTACTTGTGATACACTATCGCCGTGTGTGTGTGTGTGTGTGTGTGTGTGTGTGTGTGTGTG
>NC_068981.1:158030325-158031589 GCF_001194135.2 Octopus bimaculoides
ATATGCATACATACATACACACATAGATCGGTAATTCGTACATACAAATATACATACACATATATATATATATATATATATATATATATATACAGAAACACACACACGCGTTTGTGTTTATACGTAAAATAAATAGGTAGAATATATGCATAGCTATACAAAGAAAGCTAAAAGAAAATGACTGACATAAATACCAATGTATCCCACTTCTTCTGGAATGTAATGTATATCCCTGTATATTGTGATATAATGATACACATACAACCAGTTCCACGCCTACATAGATATACTCTTATACTCACTCCATACAGTTACTCACACAATCGTAAAAAAAAAAGAAAGAAATCCAGTGATACGCATATACATACATGCAAGCATACAAGCATTAAAGAAAGACTAAGTTTACGGTTTCGCATGTACCACATTCCAACGAATGCAAAAAAAAGTTATTTCAAGTGAGAGGTGTCAACCGTTTCAGTCAGTGAACATACAAAATATAGATATAAATAAACATATAACTGAAAAATATGAATAATTGGTATTTTTTTTTTTGTCGTTGATGTTATTTTTGTCTTTTCTTTATAGAAAATATTTTCATCTACATGTTTCTGCATTTTTTCAAAAAGATATATCAAAATATAAAGGTCATGTCAACGTCTTGTGAGAATTTTTTTGCCAAGTTTTAGCGGACAGTGTTTTTCCACAGAAAAGTGAGGACACTATGTTTATTAGTTAACCTTACATGTCTATTTCAAACCTTTGAGATTTTAAACGTTGTAATTTCTACATACTGATGGGGATATAAACGTTCAATTGAATTTCCAGTGAATTAGTGAATTGTTTCTCCTAGCTTACATCCAGATATATCCACATACACTTTAGTACTGTATATATCATTGCTTCGAGGCACTATTCGGCATATTTTACAAAATTTTGTTTCATATAAATATAATATGCCAACTGCCATATAACAGTATTTGAAACACAGCAACTTCGAGACGCTGTTTCTTCAAAGGTCAGTCGACAAATTAACTTAAATACTCACTTCCTCTGTCATTTGATTTAGAGAAAAACCAAGGTTTTTGCATACACATGTATATGCACGTATTCATATATAAATATGTATGTGCGTGTGTGTGTGCACGCGTATGTGTGTGTATGTGTGCGTGTGTCTGTGCGTATGTGTGTGACAGAATGCATGACAGTGCAGAGAATCGCTGACGTTAGTATATTCTGTGAAGAATTAAAGACTCACTCATATATA
>NC_068981.1:158031718-158032762 GCF_001194135.2 Octopus bimaculoides
ATATATATAGGTGTAAAAAGGTTGAATGTAGATTCGTCCTTTAATTTGGAGGTTTCCAAAAAAGATTTCTAATGTTGATACTTCATATTTTGTTGGTAGTTTACAGGCGTAAATTTACGAAGATATGAAAGTAAAATAGTCGTTAATATTACAATTTAAATAGTATATGCTTGCTGTGACTATAAAGAAGAAAGAACTGAATTTGAAACAAGGAATAAAGGTAGGAATACGGAGAAAATAAATATATCAATGTAGGGGAGATAAATGAGCTAGAAATGAAAATATTAAATAAATAAAAAGGTTTATTTTACTTATGTGTTGATGTGTAAGGTTATAGAGTACCTGTGTTTTAGTATAAATAAAAATTCATTACGAGGCAAAATTTCTAGCTTAGTAGTACGTGAGAGGGTTATGCAATGGTAGTAGAGTAGTAGTGATATTGAAGTAATGGGGGTGTATTATCAGTTATGTATATAAGAAAAGATACGAGTAGTAGGGTGCACATGAGTGTACAAAAAATTATACATAATGTTGGAGGAAAATAATCTCATAAGGAGAAAAAGGTTTGTATATTTACTAATACATCAGTAGAGGCATATTTGCACATTAGTATATATGGAAAATGGAATTCTAGTTGTTGTATGATTAGGGTATACATAAAAAAAGAAACACTGTACAAAAATATACACCTACCGGTGCAAAGAGAGAAGAGGCACACACATATAGATATAACTACACACATAATAAGTAGTATATATATGTATGCGAAACATACGTGTGTATATGCGCAGATACACACGTTCATATTAAAAATACATGTTAGTACCAACATATAGTAAACAAACACAAATCAATAGATACACACACACAGACGACATATAAGATCCATACCTAGATATGCACACATGGTTGTAGACATGTAGGACACCAAGAAGTACTATATGTGCATACACGTGTACATATATCAGCAGTAAAATATATGTAATTATAAGGTATAGTGACAAGTAACATAAACCAGTAATAGTTAGAATGGGTATGTTGGGG
>NC_068981.1:158032922-158039279 GCF_001194135.2 Octopus bimaculoides
GGGGGGGGGGGGTACATGGACACCAAAGCTGTAATTTCCTTTATCCAGACATATGGGGAGAAAAAGAGGTGTAGGGAGAGATAGATAGATTGATAGCCCTATATATGGTGGGTCATGCAATTGTTAGAAGGAAATGTTAAATAAAATGCACAAAGATAGTGTAAGATATAGTGATGTAAAGGGGATGTGATGAGTAATTGTATTCCATAGAAAAGGGTGATATATAGTTACATTTTTTAAACTAACTAATCTAAGCAAGAGGAGAGTGAAGCGTTATTTAAGATCGATTAATAGGAATTTGGTCATGTGCTTACATGAGAAACTTTTTCATCCCTAGTATTAACCAAATTTCTATTCATTCTCATTATGCTATAGCTTTCCTCCAAACACAACCTACACATTTTATCATTATTTATGTAAGCGGGGACAGAAGATAGGATTTTCCAAGAGATGGAGAAATCAATATTGTTTCTTTTGAGGTGCCAAATTTTTTTAGATAGACCTGTACTATTCTCTTTTCTAGGTTCCCTAAAAGAAGATCTGTGATTATAAATTCTCGATTTAAATTAATTTTTCGTGCAACTCACGTATATGTATCTAGAGGAGTCCTGAATAATAATAGTTGCTTGGTATACAACTTCTTTTATTTTACAATTTCTCAGACATTTGGGTCTCTACAATTACAATTTGAATTAGTGGGTGGTACTATGGTATTATGTCTATATTTTTTGTGAGGGGGGAGATAATGGAGTTATGGTTACTATCAGTATTGTAGTTGTTAATTATAGGATTATTGGTGGTACTAGGTACAGTTATTATAGTTTTTTTTTATAAAATAGATCCAGTTTCTTACTGTTTAAAGAAAAAATTATCCTAAAGAGATTTGGAGAAACTGAAAATCCAGATCTATTTTATTAATCATTAAATATTTTAGCATATTTAGAGTTTTTGAAGTTTTTATTAATTATCGTTCTAATGGATCTAATAAAGTTAGATTTTTAGACGTTTGGCAAAAGGGATTATGATCCAAGTAGTATTATTGCTGTGTGCTTTATTGGAATATTGGGTTGTGTTGGTGGGTGGGGCCAGCTATTCTTACACAAGGTATTGGTTTCTTTCTTACTATTCTATTCTCATCTTAATTAGAGTTCTATGGTTACGGATATTATAGAAGGAATTTGGTGAGTTTAGATTATTCTCATTTTTTCTGTTTATTGGATTAAAGTTCCTATTTTTTATCTATAATTATACAGTTTTGGTGTTTGTTGTCAGTATTCTTAGGTTTATAAATATAAGTGTGGTTAGTAAGGTGGGAATTACTAAAATTTATTTTATTTTTCCGTTAGTAAAGTTACGGTTTTGGTGCTCGTATTGATTAAGTTTATTAGTATGTTTATTGTAGTTGTGATTTTCATGTTTTTTACTAATGTTATGTTGATGACTATTATTGAGGGTTTTTGTTATACGTTTATTGGGGTGTACTAATTCATCGGGTGACTAGGTTCACTAATATTATCTACGTTATTCGTTCCAAGACAATTTAAATTGTAATATTAAGAACTATTTTTTAAATTGTAATATTAACAACTATTTTTCTGTTTTTATTTTTTCTGCCTTATATTTAATACATACCAACGAATATTAGTTTTTATGCAAACATAAGTACCTCTTTTACATCATATTCTGTCTTTAACTCTTTTTAACTCTCTAATACTTGTTTACGTTAACTATCAAGTATTAGCTCTTTATATACTATCTCTTCGAAATTAACTTCATTCTCGTATATTTTTTTTAAATACATCACACTACGTAATGTTTTCAACTCTCAGTTGATATCTTAATTCAAACATAGCAGTGCCTTTCCATAGAACATTCCTAATACATTTTTTGTCCTACGCTACTTATTTGTAGTTAAAATTTCTAATCTCCTTACTTATCAATAAAGGTCTCTGATACCTCTTTACTTATTGGTAAACACACTTACGCGCACCGCTCGGTGATGACGTAGAACATCTATTCTTTGGCTCTGGTCGTTCTGGGCTCCGAGGAAACTCCTTTGGCTTCTCATCACCTCCTGGTAACATGGTGGTAGTGGTGGTGGTGGTGGTGGTGGTGGTGGTGGTGGTGATGGTGGTGGTCGCTCTGAAGGCAAGATAACCTAGGAGAAATCATTTTTGAAAACTTTATTATTTGTTCTACCTCGAGAGTTGTTGGCAGTTATTTTAAATTTCACATCAAGAAGTAAGCTATCATAACTATGGAACGAAAGCAAAGACATAATTTATCTATAATTTATTTATATTATTCTGCTACTGTATGACTGAGATAGTAAAGATTTAATAAATGCTGCATCACTACATTCTTATTTTCATATCAGAGAAAATTGCCTATGGCTAGGCTTGAACCTGTAGTTCCACAAGGTCGACTTCGTCTTTCATCCTTTTGCAGTTGATAAAACAAGTATCACTTGAGCACTGGTGTCGAAGCAATCGACTTACCCCTCCTCAAACATTGCTGGCTTTGTGCCAACATTTAATATTAGTATTATGTTGCATCTATAACAGATTATCTCTTCGATTTCGCTCCATACATTATCACTGTTGTATTACAAAAAATATACTCTAACAAGATCCATGAAATATCCTTGTTTTATAAACGTTCATATTTTGTATTTTGATGATTAAATTTATGGACCATCATAACATTGTTTCATTATGGTAAAATCTTGAATGCCTTCGTTTTCCTTTCACGGTTAGAAGCGTTTAAAGCGTGGCATTCTCATTTCTTTTTAAATCACCGCTAATTTCTTTATGAGATTAAAGCAAAAGATTCCTAGCCTTCACTCTGATTGAACAGGTTTCATTCCCAGCACAGCCAAAAAGAAAACTTTTATGGCGATATCAGCTGTAATAAGTAACGTATTTCTCATCCATTCAAATAACTATTTAGTTGATTTTGGTTTAAAGTAAAGGGCTCCACCCGACTAACCATAATTTTGAAGTAATGTATAATGATTTTCAGATTTGTTAAACAAAACACGGTTTGAGAAAACTGATGCCCACATCCCTCTTAATTTGCTTTTCTACCCCCTTCCCAAAAGTGTTCACATTTTATTTGTAGATGATAACAGCAGCCATGGTACCTTCTGGATTTTTAGACAAGACTACATTCAAGCCCAGTGATGTTTACCGATCGTAACACTCACGCTTTTCTTCACCTCCGGAATCGGAATGATGTCACTATCAAACTGGCTGATAAAAGCTGTGCAATGATTATTTGGGGAAACATCTCTGCCACGGTTCTCCGGCAGCTAAAAAACACAATATTTCACAGCTTTCATTTTCTATTCTCTGACCAACAAACTGCTCCTATTTTTTCTCCGAAGCTTGCGCAGCCTCTTGATCAGAAGATTCATGACCTCCAGCAACATATATCCGAACACTTTCAAAGACACCTACTCAAAATTTGACCTCATTTTTTAAAACTTCTAACAATACACTAATAACTGGTCTCCAGACTCATTTCTAAGCTACCGATTAACTTAGCTACACCTCTACCAGGCTTATGTACTGCATCAACTACAATTTCTGCAAGCCCTTATTTGTAATGAAACTGGATGACGCTTAAGTGGTCACTTTCCTGGCGTGTAACAACAGCACTCTCCGAATTCGTAACTCGACATTTTACTTCCCTATGTCACTTCTTTCAACACCTCAAAGTACCTTTATTGAGTCACTTTACATCACGGCTCGGACTTTACCAGCAAACATAAAGAATAACACACTTTAAAAAAACTATGCAGCTCCTCAATTGCAGATATTAATGATAATGAATGTCTCACAAACTCCAAGTTAACCGTACTTTCGGTAATAATCTCTGATATGGTTGTTAATTTTTCACTTATTCTTTAGTAATGCCTTCAGAAACCCGATTTCTTTCACTGTAACTTATATGCTTAGCGAGTAGGTCTGATTATCTGATCCAGTATCGACTTGTATAAAACTTTAACAAAGAGTAAACTGTTATTTCAGAAGTACTTTTAGACTTTTAGTCGACCATCGACCTGTAGCTTTGTTGGTTGTGGGTACTCTACACTGAATATCATCAGTATCAGCATCAGCATCGACCCTAAAGACAACATTAACAAAACAACTGCAAGAAGAAGAAGAAGAATTACAAGAGAAGAAAGAGAAGATAAAGAAAGTTTTCATGTTGAATATTAACATTGAATTTCTGTGAAGTGGCGTCAACTAACAAAATCAGACTGAAAGACTGCTTTTTAAACCGTCATGATATTTGAGGTAAGAACTATAAAATAAACAATTTAGGTGTTATATAAACAGGGAAATGTAAAGATCTTAGAGTTTATCCCTTGTTTAGTTTTAGCCCTTTGACTTCTTGTATGTCTGACCGGAATATTTCCCCAGACTATTTTTTGTTGTTTTTTTTTTTTAGAGCCCGTATTTTAAGGAATAATTCCAACGCTTTTGTTATCATGTATACACTGTACTTTGCTTGAGATTTTTCTTCTTTGAATTTTCATTGGAGGGAGGAGGTTAATAAAGTTGTTAATGAATTTTAAATATTTAGAAGACAGAGATGTTATTTTACTAGTTTAGCGTCAACAAAGAAAATACAAATTGGTTGAGTCATTAGAGCGCTGAATAGAATGTCTTATGGTATTTGCGCCAGCTCTGAGTTCAAATCCCACCAAGATCCATTAGGGATATATATATATATATATAATATCCAACACAAACACAATGTCAGGCATTTTGTGGGAAAAATACAACTGTTTGCATCTTGTACTTGACAGCTGCTTACTTTATCGGTCTCTGGAAAGGAAAGACGATTGACAATGTCAGCTCCAATGGGATTTGAACTGCAAACGTACGAAGAGACCTAACAGACAGCTGCAAGCATTTATCATCGCTTTTCTGCTGTTTAGTGATTTCTAGGACTTCCAACCAGTTGACTGCACATAACCCTGGACTATTTCTTTGGGGACTAATTTTCCCTTTACCCATGCTCAACAGAACCGTATAAAGCATTTTACCCATGTAATAAAGTACAAAGTAAAGTAAGAAGGGGGTGTTATCTTGTTTTATAGGTTGACCAGATGAGGCAAAACAGCGTTTATGATTTTAACAGTCTACATCCTGCGACTAGTTGGAGAAACAAAGTGGTAAAAAGCCATAATTCTTGTGTTGCTGCAGCATGAGCCAGCATATCTAGATACTGAGATATCACCAGATAAGAGCTCTGTTCCGACTTCTTGTAACACAATGGTCACCGCTAAATATACCAGGTGATAGCATCAAGGATTATGTGACAGTATTAGTCCAGATTGACGAATTAAATCTCTCAGCCAGATTGTCGGTTGGGTAAAACTGAAAATTCAATAAATGTAAACGTCTTTAGTAGAAAGATTTGTATCTTGTCACAAATACTGCACCGGATGTTCATAAACAAGGCATTTTGCCTCAGGACGGCAGAGTGAACCAATCTGTTCATTGTCGAAGACTATAAGTACTTAACAGTTAGATATATAGTCGAACAACTGCAACAGTGGCCAGTGTTTTATTCGGTTGCAATAGTAAGTTCAAATTCTTTTGTGAGCATGGCCTCAATAAGTACTAATGCCCACTATCATATGACATTAGTCATTGGTCTTGATGCACCTTACATGAATTTGGATATTTTGGCTTCATATAAAACAATGTATTAAGCGGTGTAGACATTCAATAAGTGAAAGCATTCGACGGAGACAGGCGTTCGTTTTCTAAGTTCTCTAGGTAGTGAACAAATATATATAGTTAAAACACATGGAGACAAACATTCCACGTGTGTGTGAGTGTGTGCGTGTGTGCATGTGTGTGTGTATATGTATGTGACTATGCGTGTGTATTCATAAGATTGTGTCTCTACGTTTCCCTTTTTTTGTAAGAAGATGGAGACATTGAGGGGAGAGAGAATGAAAAGGAAGTTCTCCCTGCCTCCCTCCCTCTCTCTTTATTTCTCTCCTTTTCTCTCCTTTTCCACAATATCTATGGGTCTCTGTTCTAACCAGGCACTCCGTTGCTCTTTTCCTCTTTATCGTCTCTCATTCTCACTCTCCTCTCTCTCACTCTCTCTTTCTTCCTCTCTCTCTCCCTCTTTCTTTCTGGCTCTCTCGCTCGCTCTATACCATTCTCGTTCTCCCTCCGCTTCAGTCCTCTGTAAATACTTCTGTTTTTCCACATCAATTAAATAAAATTGAGCTCTCCTCAATTTTATTTAATCTTATCTAATTATGATTCAGTCAGTTGGAGATATCCAGTCAAAGCGTCCCTAATAATTTTAGAAGAAATGAATATA
>NC_068981.1:158039821-158043620 GCF_001194135.2 Octopus bimaculoides
TATATATATATATATATATATATATATTTATAAGAGAGAAGAAAATGGAAATGGTGATTGGAAAGTTAGTAATTGTTTATTATTAACACCAAATTAATCATCATCCCTTACAGTTGTTTCAATTAATACTCAGTAAATATTAAGTAAATATTAAATTTATATGACCTGAACATAATACCTTCCAAGGGAAAAATGTACCCTTGGATGTTTTATGTGTTTATGAATTCGTTATAGTAGACTGAATGATCATATAAAACATATAAAACATAAAACATCCAAGGTTATACTTTTCTCCTGTGAAGATATTATACTCAGGTCGTATAAATTTAATATTTACTTAATATTTACTGAGTATTCATGGAAACAGCTGTAAGGGATGATGAGTAATTTGCTGTTAATAATAAAGAATTATTAACTTCCGAATCTTCATTTTCTTTTTCTTCTTTTATATGAATATGAACTATATGTTTTATATATATATATACCTATTATTTTAAGGAGATTAATTCCTCCAAAATACTAGGTATTGAACCAATATTTCCTTGGATGAAACCATTCCTTCATGAGGTTAACACAACCTCTAACCGAAGTGTGTATATAAATATATATATATATGTATATATGCATGTATGTATTATGTATGTATGCATGTATGTATGCATGTATGTATGTATGATGTATGTATGTATGTATGTATGTATGTAAGGGAACATCAATAGATAGATAGATAGATAGATAGATAGATAGATAGATAGATAGATAGATAGATGCACATATACTTGCTTACATGTGTGTGTGTGTGTGTGTGTGTGTGTGTGTGTGTGTGTGTGTGTGCGTGCGTGTTCGGATGTAGAAAGAGAGAGAGATGGGAAATACAGGGAAGAGTGAGTGATAGAATGAGAAATTAAAAGAGGAAAACAGAGACGCTGGGATTAGAAAGAGAGAGAAAATATAGGCAATAATACACATACGCACATAAAAACACACACAAACACATACACATATATACACACTCACATACACACACATTCACACAGAAGCACACAAACACATATACACATACACAGACACAACCATGAAGATTTACGGTCTTGATTACCACTTCAGCGTACATCTGGGGCAAAGAAATCAAAACAAGATTTCGAAATATGATATCAACAAAACACTTGTATGATGCCGAGTGTTTAGCATGAAGAGCAATTATCATAGTCGATATTTTTATGTATGAGTATATAGCTCGAAAGTATCTAAGGCAAAGGTTTTCGACAAATGGGTGTAGATATGTTTCTGTGGTCTAGGCCGTTCTGCCGCAGTCAAATTTCACGTTTTAATTCCGTCGCGCATCATCTTCTGCAAGTGTCTTTCTTTGTAATCTCGAATATAGTAATTATCATGTGAAAGAAGTTTCGAAGCCCTTCGTATATATATATTTTATATTCATTTATTAGCTTCCATCATTGCACGGTAGCTTATGCAGGTCCACTGCCTGTAAGGGCTTACATTATGTAAACCACATATTTGTTTCAGTCTGGTACTTGTTTTATCACCTCCATTTCTCGAACTACGGAACATACGCAAAAATATCTTTACGCGCACGTCCAATCAAATTATATCTTTTTGTCTTCGTTATTTGAATATATTAACGATCGTGTTTCATTCCTCGAATTTCGAAGGCATGAACCTAAGTCATGAATGTTACAGTTTTAGATCTAAGAAATAAACACACATAGGCGTGCGCGTGCATGCATATAACACGCATATGTCCCTACATACATGCATACATACATACATACATATCTTTGTATGCGTGTGATATTTATATATATAGTTATCTATATATCCATAGCTGTCTATCTACGTATCTCTCTCTTTCTCTCTCTCTCTCTTTATACATATATATATATATATATATATATATATATATATATATATACAGAGAGAAAGAGATACATACAGGCATACATACATGCACGCATACATGTATGCATACATACATATGTACATGCATACATGCAGGCATACATACATACGTACATACATACATACAGTGACGGCTCGTGTATAGGCACTGCAGAACTGCAGCACCCACTATTTCCACTCGATATTATCGATAACATTCAATATAATGAGTCTTCTTTTTTCTTTAATTCTCTCTTTATGCTTGTCAGTAGCTATCCCCTAGTTTATGAAAAAAAAATACAAAAATCCTTGTATAGAACTGTGCGCTTCGCAGTTCCAGTGTCACAGTGTTTGGTTATTGTGCGCATACTCACATGACCGAGATAGGAAGTTGCACGCTAGGGAGAGAGAGAGCACTGTGGTTCACACATTGCCGACCCTGGTGTGCTGTTGAAAGGTAATGTCTCTTTTTGACTCCACATGTGTTGTGCTTAGAAACGTGTTTATACTCTTGAATGTGATAAAGTGTAGATTATTATCCTGCTTCCAGCTACAGTGTTGCTGCCATGATTTGAAAAGTAGGGCAGATTTTCCCTACTTATTTTGTAATTTAGGGGGTGGATTTTTGAAAAACAAGGGGGAATTCGTGGCGTTGTTCAGTGAACAATTTAAACACATTACCCGGCAGTGGCTAGAACGTGAACCAATCAAATTTATGTATATATTTTCTTTTTATATGTTTGTTTCCTTTTACACAATATTAAAACAACGGCTGAAAATTTTTTGAAGCATTAACCCCACTAATTTTATCTATGAGTTGCCACTGCATACGTATATACATACATGCATACATACATACATACATGCATACATACATACATACATACATACATACATACATATTTATATACAAACATATATAGATATAGATACAGATAACCGGAAGGGAAGAAAGAAAGAAAGAAAAACAGATAGATAGATAGATAGATAGACATCAAAGTCACGCAAGTGATTTGAATGAAGTCACCCACTATAAAGTCAGGCCCCTAGACTATAGATACGCTGTCTCCTACCTCTGCCAATTCTACTGTGACTGAAGTAGTACTCTTCGGTGCTGGTTAGTCTCGTACGATCTCTACCCGATTACACCCAACTCCTCTTTCTTCCTCTCGTCCCTTATGTAGTGCTCATATTTACCTCAAAATCTATTCCTTTCTCTCAGGACATCAGCACTCGAATTCCTCCTTTGCACATATTTTTTGTTTTTCTGCATGGTTTGACTTAATTTTATGAGGATGGCGGATTATTAAAAACTGTAGAAGTCTGGGCAATATACGTTGCAATGTCTAAGCATATCCTTTCGCGTTCTTGCTTCAAATCCCAACTGACTCGAACTTGCATCTGATCTTTCTGAGTTGATAAAGTAAGTTTCAGTCAAGTAAAAGTACTTACTTTACTTGAATTGTAAACTAATTTGTGCCATTGACTATTATTATTATTATTATTATTATTACCATTATTATTATTATTATTCAGTAGTTTTATTTTTATAACGTGCTTTCACTTCACTACCGAGCGCAGCTCTGTGCGCCTTGGGTATGTGCTGTGGTTTGCTGTGGTGCTCTTATGTTTACTGTATTGAAAGTGTTTTGCGTAGAATGTGTGCAGTACCCAGTAGTGCAATTTTCTGTATGTTATATATATTTGTAAGTCCTGCTATTTTTGTTATGTATTTGTCTGAATATTTTTTTATTATACCTAAGGCACCTACTATGATAGGAATTGTTTCTGTTTTTAGATTCCACATTCGAGTTATCTCTATTTCCAGGTCTTTGTATTTTGAAAGTTTTTCCATTTCTTTTAGAGAAACGTTGTCATCTGCTGGTATTGATACATCAAT
>NC_068981.1:158046730-158049447 GCF_001194135.2 Octopus bimaculoides
TTCTTAACAAGCTTACAGTACGTACTTCTCGGTTGTTATTCTTGGGTGAAATAATACCGGTGTTATTTAATATGTTTGTAATTTTTTTGTACATGGTGTTTTGGGGTTCGAAGATGGTCTGATTTTGATGTAACACGTGTGTTTACGATCGCTGTGCGGGTAGTGGAGGTATCAAGTTAAAATACATCATTATATTTGTAAAAATAGAGATAAATTTCAATGAGTATTACTTACTCGGATATAGTCCAACCCTTTGTCAGCTATTTTTTGTACATGGTGTTTGGGTTTGGGGATGGTCTGTATTTTGATGTAACACGTGTGTTTACGATCGCTGTTCGGGTAGTGGAGGTATCAAGTTAAAATACATCATTATTATTATTATTATTATTATTATTATTATTATTATTATTATCTTTGCTGGGGGACTATTGCTGCAAATTAATAATAATTTGTAATAAAATATTGGTTCAAATTTTGGTGCAAGGCCAGAAAGTTCGGCCCCAGGGCTCAACAGGTAGTTATTTTATCGACCCCGAAAGGATGAAAGGCAAGGTCGACTTCGACGGAATTTGAACTTAGGACGTGAATTTGAACTGGTGGGATAACGATTCTTCCAGCTCGCCGCCTTGGTTTGTTATAAAACATTACAATCTTACTCCCGCTGTACGTCCTGCGTTCAAATACCACTGAGGTCGATTTCACCTTTCATCCTTTTCGGGTTCGACAAAATACGTATCAGTTTAACACTGGGGTCCATGTAATCGACTTACCAGCCCACCTCCTGAAGTCGCTGGCCTTGTACCAAAATTTAAAACCATTATTATAACAAATATCATCTGACGACGAACTGGCCAAATTGTTAACATGCCGGACAAAATGTTTAGTAGCATTTCTTCTGTCGTTACGTTCGAGTGCCATCAAGATCGATATTGTGTTTCATCCTTTCGGGTTCGATAAATAAGTACCACTTGAGCCTGGGTGGAGGATCAATGCAATCGACTGTTATCCTTGTACCAACATTTGAAATCATTAAAGACAACGAGCTGGCGGAATTTTTAGAGCGACGAATAAAATGCCTATCGGCATTTCTTCCATTTCGTTATGTTCTGAGTTCAAATTCCGCCTAGGCCGATTTTGCTTTTCACCCTTTCGGTGTGTACCCACTGAGGGCGATATAATCGACAACTCCCTCCCAAATTTCAGGCCTTGTGTCTATATTAGAAAGGATCTGTTTTTTTTTTTTTTATTACCCATGCGGGCTAACATAGAGGGGCTTGTGTCTATATTAGAAAGGATCATTATAACAATCATCTGCATTAGATCAGTTATCGTTCTCCACGGCAGCAGCAGCAGCAGCAACAACAGTAGCAATGTCATTATCATAACATTTTTTTGTTTGTCCACTACAGAAATGTTGAAGGTTCAAAAACAAGGGCAATGAAAGCCGAAGCCGTCCAGTTCTGTTCCAGGCACACATTAAGAAGTCTAATGATGTCTTTAAATCGGATCATAATATTAGTGTTCGCAATGACGATGGTGGTGGTGGTGGTGGTGGTGGAGGTGGTGGGTAGTTGTAATTCTTATGATAATAATTGCGGAGGTGGGGATGGTGGTGGCGGAAGTGACGGCAGTGGCAGTGTTAGTGAGTCGTGGTGGTGGTGGTGGTGGTGGTGGTGGTAGTGGTAGTGGTGTAGTCGTTGTCTTAATCATGGTCGTGGTCGTCGGTAATGGTAGTAGACGAATGGTGGTGCTATTCAAACTTGTATATTAGTGATGCATTGGTAACAGAAGCTCTTGCGGTGGTAGTGTTTGGGGTGATATATTTAGTGGTGGCTGTGGCGGTATCAATCATGAAGCAAAAGTAGTAGTAGTAGTAGTAGTAGTAGTAGTAGTAGTAGTAGTAGTAGTAGTAGTAGTAGTAGTAGTAGTAGTAGCAGTAGTAGTAGCGGCGGCAGCGGTGGTGGTGGTGGTGGTGCTCGTAGTAGTACCAGCAGTTATAAAACTAGTAGTAGTTGTTGCTGTGGTTCATATTCTTGTTGTTTATTTTGTTCTTGGTGTACTTGTTGTTGTTGATATAGTAATTGGGTTTCCAATTGTACTGTTAGCTGTGAAAGCAATGATAGTTGTGCTGGCGGCGGTGAAGATGGCACTGGGAGGAGTGCTGACGGTGGTGGGGACGAAAGTTATTGGAGCCATTGTCATCATAAAGTTGTTGACAGCGGCGGCGAGTATCGCGTTGTTGTTTCGCAACGGGGTCACTTTCGGGTAAGACACCATTCAACTCTACTAACCCAGTTTTGTTAAGGGGGCCACGGTATTGAAGGTTGCTCTTGTTACATGATACAACACAGACAGACCTAGTTATTCTTGTTACTATTGTTGTTGTTGTTGATGAGGATGATAATCATGATGATGAAGAAAAAACATAAAGAAGAAGAAGAAGAAGAAGAAGAAGAAGAAGAAGAAGAAGAAGAAGAAGAAGAAGAAGAAGCGTTCTGAATTCAATCTCCACCGAGGTCGACTTCGCTTTTCATCCTTTCCGGGTCGATAAAATAAGTACCAGTTGAATACTGAGGTCGATGTTATCTACTATCCACCTCCCCCCAATATTGCAGGCCTTAGGTCTTATAGTAGAAAGGATTATTTCATAATATTGATTTCAAATTTTGACACAAGGCCAGCAATTTCAGGAGAGAGGTTAAATCGATTACATCGAT
>NC_068981.1:158050083-158058941 GCF_001194135.2 Octopus bimaculoides
TATATATATATATATATATATATATATATATATGTTTGTGTGTCTGTGTTTGTCCCTCCAACATCGCTTGACAATTGATGCTGGTGTGTTTACGTTCCCGTCACTTAGCGATTCGGCAAGAGAGGCCGATAGAATAAGTACTAGGCTTACAAAGAATAAGTCCTGGGGTCGATTTGCTCGACTAAAGGCGGTGCTGCAGCATGGCCGCAGTCAAATGACTGAAACAAATAAAAGAATAGAACACCCATAGAACATACTTAATATTGTTCTATGGGTGGTTGTATTGGGTGTATATGTAGAACAGGGAATGCTTGTTTTCATGAAGCATTTATATGATTTTGATTTTAGGTCAAATATGATATTCAGGAAGTTGACCGTTGTCAGATACTCCTTGACCATCACTTTTAGGCGGAATTTGTTGAAGATTGTAATGACTGGTACCCGGGGGTGTCAAAAGTGCACTTACAAGTTCTATTCAAATTCATAGCCCTGTCAACCCTGTACAAACCCACAATAATACCATAAAAAGAATTCTTCATTTCGACGAGCTGGAACAAACCTATCAGCTCACATAATGTGGTCGCATCAAAATTAATCCTAGTGACACAAAATTGACTATTTCGAAATTCGTAATCCAGTAAGCATTTTTATTTAAAATATCTCTTAAAGTGTTACTTTTAGTCATATTAGTGTATCTTCTGACGAAATCGATAGCTTTTCAAAGATTCTAGCTTATAGAATGCTAACACTCAACTGGATAAATTGTTTGTTTTCAATGTCTTTACGCCCTGTGATAACTGATGCGATGTTGTTTCTCAAATTCAAATTCGTATGTTTCTTCGTGTCAATGTTTATGCAAATTCGTTTTAATAACAATACAAACGTCTTTTTTTGTTAAGATTAATGAGTTCTAAATTTGGGTGAAATTTGCAAATTCTGTAACTGAGATTTATTTTGTAGTCCTTCAGTGGGATGAAAGATAGGAGTTTGCGAAGAATTCAGGTTACGTTTCAAGAAAATTTTATTGTGGTTTTGTATTGATTTCATTGTTTGTGTTGCTTAGAGTTTATTAAGTTATTGTGTGTGTCTTTTCGTACCTTCTATAGATTTTTTTGTCTTGTCAGCAAAATATACGTAAATAGATATTGCAAAATTTATTTTTAATCTTAGACTAGCTCTTATAACAATGGGAAGAGATGTATATAGATATATAGAGATATACATATGTATATATATGTGTGTATATGTATGAATGTATATGTGTGTATTTTTATATGACTATATGAAATGTTTGTCATTTTTTTATTTTGTTTACTTGCGTATACTCCAAGACATTTGTTTTTACCAGCGTACTTTAATGTACTTAAAGTATTTGTGTTACTCTTGCACTTAACACGAATAGTGATGTCTAGAAACACTGATTGAGCGTTGTACAAAATTAGCTGTGTTCCTTTTCGCTCCGATGTCAAATGCTACCGGAGGCAACTTTGCCTTCGTCTCTTTTGTGGTTTGTAAATTAAGAACTATTTGCAGGGAATAAAGTGCATTATCTGGAACGTAACCTTCCTTTATTTTTCCCCTGAACCGATTCTTATGAAGGAATATAGCAACAAAAACAAAACCACCCCAATTATGATAACTTTATGAAACCTATAATAAGGATATTGGATCACAGTTAAAGGCTTGGTTTCCCAGGAGAAATGTCGTCGATATAAAATGCGCTGTACCGGCCTAATTGGAAAAGTTTCGACTACAGCCGTAAATCGCTAACACAATTTGTAAATCAACTGAAATGGCTCAACTGGGAAATCTAATCTGTTCCTGTGTTTAACATTTTTTTCTATTATATTGTTTACCACCACTGTATAGCAAACGATCTGTCTCTGCTTATCCTTTTACGGCCATTACCAGAACCCAAGTGATATCATACAAATCCATCACCCTCAATGTACATATTCAGATAATCTAGAAAAACTAGTGCTTGATATCAGTAACTCACACGTCTTACTCTCCAAATCCCAGCACGGATTTAGACTACAACACTAAACCAGTACGCTACCCGTAGAAAAGTAGAACTTGAAATATATATGATGCTTCCACCGACAAAACCTTCTCGCATGCACCATTCTAACTATCATCAACGTTAGCCAAAGATTTTGATTTAGTTCCCCACAATCCACTCTCAAAGATATTCAACACTACCTTCAGAAGAATAAAATGCGAGACAGTAAACTACTTGTCATACTGTCACTTCCAGAACTCGCATTTTCTGACTGAAGTACGTCAGGCATCAATTCTCTTCTTCACCCTTTTGAGCTTATACCTATTCACTGCCTTATATGACATCTGGTGACTTCACATTTATATCCTATAATCATTGTCCAGGCATGTGGATAACTAAACCAGTACTGTAGAAATCACTTAGAAACCTAAATTCGAAGCTACAAATTTAATGTAGCACCTACTGCACCCAGTTTCTTCCTTCTTATTACAAACACCAAAGAAACACACAACCGATCATCATACTCAATATAAACGTTCCGCACAGAAGTCAAAAATACTAATAGTTGCATACAATACCTCCACAACATTCACAACGCGTAGATTAAATATAGTAAAAATAAAGAAAGCAAAACTTTTGAGCAAACACAGGTTCCACACTTGGCCATTAACAACAAGCAATAATGTTGAACAAAGTATACTAGATCTCTATGACAATCCTACTTTGCCTCCAGTCTTTCCGCAACAAAGCGCAATAAACCAAAAATGTAGATAAAACCACATTCTATTATCAAAGGTTGGACATATATAAATAGACTGTTCAATGCAGAGAATGTAACATAACTAGACCGTCATATTGTAACCTATACAGTTCACCGCTACATGTCAGATTTTGCTGTATCGCCCTCAAACAGGATAATGGATTGTGTTTTGCTTCATAGTTGGACTGACAGATACGTGCCATAGAACTGTTCAGTCAGTGTTTACCCAGAGTTACACAACAGGAACAGTAACAAGAACAGCATTCAGTAACAGCAAACAATGAAAATAATACATGGTCAGATTGCAACCTGATACTGCATATAAATCAAATTCTGCACGATGCATTAGGCGTCCACCTGCTAGAAATATCAGTCAAACCTTTCTCAAATCACATTTTATTGTCTCCAAAAGGAAAGGATACATTGGGTGATGTAGCCCTGGATATAAAACAGTAAGATCAGCTTTGATTATAGGTCTCCTCAATCAAGACTGACCTGGATCTAAAGAACAATAATAACATTTCATCATCTCTTGCCCGATAGCATAATGCAACAACAGTATCAACAGCCACAGCTACAGTAGCAGAAATTACAACAGCAACGACAACAACAACAACAACAGCAATTTAATTCATAACGAAATTGTTTTTCGACATCTGGAAATAGAGAGTTTTAAAAACAATTCATTTTGACTGCCTTTAGATAAGATCATATTCCGAAATATTTCCACATTGGAAATGTTAATATGTTTGTATAGACGTGACAGGGTGACAATATCATTGTAGTGTATTCCCATTGCGGATTAAAACATTTAGCATTCTGTTATGCTCTCTTGTTTAACTAAAACAAAACTAATAACATAATCACAAAAATATACGTGTTTATTCTTCGGTTTTTCTTTTGGGTATTAATTTTTTAGAATTTTTCTTGTTATTAAAGGTTTTTACTTTTATTTCTTTCTTCAGGATTTATTTTTACTCTAAGTTCGTTTTCTAATACTATTTATAAGACACATACGCACGCACGCACGCACGCACGCACGCACGCACACATACACACACACACACACACACACACACACACACACACACACTGACACAATTGTTGTTCGCATCAATACACTCATACTTAAGTACTTACATGACGTAATACATATAAATATACATATATGAGTGTGTGTACGTGTGTGTGTGTGACTGTGATTATACTGAGCATTTGTAAACACATACATATTTATGAACGATTTTGTAGATGTGTGCATATATGAAAATATGCTTGTATACATATAAGTTACGTGTGTGTGCCTGCGTGTGTGCAATACATATAGCTAGATAGTTAGATAGATAGATAGATAGATAGATAGATAGATAGATAGATAGATAGATAGATAGATAGATAGATAGATAGACAGGCAGACAGACACTCAAACAAATATATATGCCTTTTTTTAATTAACACTTGTCTTTCATTTTTACCTCTTCAATAAAAGTGAAATGTCACTGTAAACAATACATCTTCCAATGGATACTGACAGTGTAACAACGACATGTATCTCTCGTAAAACGTAGTACCCACAAGAGAAAGAAATAAGAATATTAAATAGAGAAACGGGAACAAGGTTTAACCTAACTTATGCAAGAAACGTTAAAATAAATCTTCCTAACATTTTCTTTAATATGTTAACATATTAAAGGCGGCGAGTTGGCAGAACGTTAGCACGCCGGGCGAAATGCTGAGCGATATTTCGTCTGCCGCTACGTTCTGAGTTCAAATTCCGCCGAGGTCGATTTTGCCTTTCATCCTTTCGGGGTCGATTAAATAAGTACCAGTTACGCACTGGGGTCGATATAATGGACTTAATCCGTTTGTCTGTCCTTGTTTGTCCCTTCTGTGTGTAGCCCCTTGTGGGCAGTAAAGAAATAAGAAACGTTAGCACGCTGTGCGAAATGCTTAGCGGTATTTCGTCTGTCTTTACGTTCTGAGTTCGAATTTCGCCGTGGTCGACTTTGCCTTTCATCTTTTTGGGGTCGATAAATTAAGTACCAGTTGCGTACTGGGGTTGATCTAATTAACTGGCCCCCTCCCCAAAAAATTCCGGCCTTGTGCCTGGAGTAGAAAATAATATATTAAGTAGGAGTTTTCCTCTTAACCACAAGTATTGCTTTATTTTTTGATACATACAAAGTTAAATTGCCTTCTACAACACCAAATCTTGTGAATTCTATAGAATACGCTGGCACTTAAAAATTAATAAATATAACAAAAGTAACACACAAAATATGATATAAACATTCTCGATTCCCCTTCTAATCTGAATATTCCTAAGGTGACTGAGATTCAATATGTTGGAAGCAATAATACAAAATAGAAAACATACAACCACTACTTTAGTGCAAATATCCCGCGTAACAGTCGTCAAATTGATAATAATGATATAAAGGAGCATAATATAAGATATGCTAATTCTGTACAGCTTGTTAACAGAATAACAAATGAAATCAACACTAGTCATTCTCATCCTAAAGATACTAATAATAGCCTTTAATTCAAACTATTTAAAATTCATCTATGTATATAGTAATATTGGAAAATCAAATTAGAAATTTAGAAAAAAAGTGAACACGAAGATAACATAATTAATGGCAATAATGCCCTTAATAAATGAGCAACGATGGTTAACCATACAATTTCTGACTCGTATGAACACAAGACAAATTCACAAAATAGTGTCTTAAATTGTAACTGTAAAACAATTTCCATTGTCCCCTTTGAGGTAGCTGTTTAATACACAACATTATCTACAGATTTAGTCTCATTGCGTCAACAGATTTCAGCTGCTAATTCTGATTTCTTTAAATGCCGTTACGACTTACATATACACAGCTTTAGGAATAAAAATAAATACGTAAATCAACATATTTAATTTTAACTTTCTTTATACAAAATATGAACTAATACAAAATACGAACTACACTAGCATAGCAATATCCACTTCTTAGCATGGAAATAAGAGAAATCGTTCAAATTTTATTAAAAGAACATTCTATCCAAGTAAAATAGTAAATGATGCTCAAGTATATCCTTTCAGTTAACTCAAATATTATTAAATGCAACCATAGTTAGCAAGATAAAAGAATATGGAAGCTTTTCAAATAACAGTGGGATAAAAGTACTTTATCTTCATCATGTAAAAAAACGAAACATATACTTGTAAATTTCTATTATAAGCATTATATTTTATTCATATTCATATATCCTATTAACTAGAACGATGTGTAAGTAAGTGTACACATTAATTCCAAATACATAACCAAATGATCAAATAAATTAATTTCATTTAAACTAGAATTGAATATTGGTTCAGAAGTTACAGCTCTTTTACCCACAACTTTCTCCCACTCTTACTTCCTGTTTCTGTTGTGCCTGTAATTCAAAGGGTCAGCCTTGTCACACTGTGTCACGCTGAATATCCCCGAGAACTACATTAAGGGTACACGTGTCTGTGAAGTGCTCAGCCACTTGCACGTTGATTTCACGAGCAGGCTGTTTCCGTTGATCAGATCAACTGGAACCCTCGACGTCGTAAGCGACGGAGTGCCAACAACTCTTTCACTAGTTTTAGCTCGAGAACCATGGCTTTGCTAGTACAACGTTAATTGGTGCTATTGCACTTTCATTCATCCTTCTTTTTGAGCTGAAATTTGGTGAATGAGGGAATTTGACGCTACTAACCTCCTTTGCACTTCATGCTATGAAGTTGGTTCATCTGTGACTCTTGACAATAAGAGATCCAGTTTTGTCTTCAAAACATCTACGTCCACTCCATGTAGGTCTTTCAATTCCTTTGAAAGGATATTGAGAAACTGTGGGCTCTTGAATTTAAAGCTACTGCAATATCTGGTCCTATATTTTGATGGCAAGAATAGGATCTTTAGCTCTATGTAGTAGCACCGTGTTCTGATGTTAATATAACTTAATAATGTCAGAGTTGAGTACAAGTCCTCCTAGGAACTTCCAGGTGTATATTACAGCATATCTTTCATACCTTCGTTCTAAGGGGTAAAATTTTAACCTTGACCTGTGCCTACAGCAGATGAACTCATCTGCTGTAGAGAGAGTATTTTCTTACTGTAGCTTCGTTGGATTGATTCGAGTTTTGCTATTAACTTTATACAATGCAGTGACCATAGTTAAGGTCAATAGTCAAAATGATTTAGGAATAATGTCCTCCAGAGGACTATTATGTCTTCCTGTTCAATTGTTCAGAAAGTTCCATGAATTATGCGGCTAGCTGCCTACATTTCATTGCCAACTTAGTAATATGCACATGGAACGATGCATCATCACTTATTTCAATGCTCAAGTCACTCACTAATTGTGATCCTGGGACTGCAATCCCTCCTGGTCCAGTTTATTTTGTCTACATTGCATTTAACTGTGTCTGCTGATATCATGCTTTCATCGTATGGAATTTGCAAAGGTCAAAGATCTGTTCTTGATTCCACTGTTATACCCCGCGAAGATTCATTTTGGGAGCCATCATCTCTAGCAAATACAGAATGTCATATTTCTTTTCAATGATCATACACATACTAATCTTACGAGTCTCCTGATGTCTGCTGTAGCAGCAGAATCAATGACTGCAACGGCCCATACGACTTAGCAGTATAGGTAGCATGGATATAATTCCCTTATAACTAGCGATCGATATCAATTTTCCGGCGGAGAAGTGTGTAGATATGATTTTTGAGGGTGATGTAATATTCTGCAATGTAGGTACTAATGATCATGTACTTTTCATAAAACTGACATGTGAAACTGTTTTGCTCCATCAGATCAGTTACAATGACTTCCACTTTAAAAGAAAACAAAACATTGAACGCTGAAATGGATGAACTAAACCCACCCAAATTTCAAGGACCTACGACCGTATAAGAACGGTGATGGTAGATGTTGTTGATGCTAAAATATAGGCAATACGGAACGCTCTCCACAGCCTTGTTGAGTATTGTCATAATTGTTGTCACTACATTCCCTTTACTTTTATATTTCGTTATATACGAGATCGACTCCAAACTATATTGACTTCGTTTTCGAAAAACTTAGATAAGCTGATATATTGGAATTGTCTCATTTTCTGCACATTTTAGATCTTTAGCATCTACTGACGGAGTTTTTATCTTCTAACTGCAAGGATAGTCTCAGTTAACTGAAATTTTTCAAATCAGTGACGTATGTCAAAATATAGGTATATATATATATATATATATATATATAGAACAAGGCCAAACTTTTACCATAAAAACTAACTTTGGATGTGCATCGGAGAATTTGATTTACTTAATTACATGCTCAGGATGCAAACGGCAATATATTGGACACACAAAAAACAGCCTACGTCAGAAGATGGTGGTGCACAAATCTCAAATTAGAATTCTGGAATACAGGAAAATATCTGTCAACTAACACATAGACAAGTGTGCATCCAATAAATATCCCAAATTCACATCTTTTCCATTATACAAATTCAAAGACAGTGCTAGCCAAAATGAACGCATTAGCAAGGAAATACATTTCATATGAAAGTATCGACCGAATCTAAATTCTTTAAGCTCGAAGCACTGAAACTATATGTATATTATTCATAAGAAATAAAGCTAAGCGATTAAATAAATCCATTTCTGTGAAGACCTCAGGGAAGATAACTTTACGACGACTATTATTGCTACTACCGCTTATTTGACTACTCCGGCCACTTATTTTGAAAGCAATTTTGACCACACTACTCAATTTACCATCACAGACAACAGCTGAAATTACTACTAGCAATGCCACGAAGATTAATGGAAATTACCACGTGCTCTTACAGGAAAAAGAAAAGTACACTATGAACGTTAATTTTATTAATAATCTTTTTTCTCTACACATTTAATTTAAGTACATACTTTTGATGAAGTTTATAAACAACCGAAACATGTAAAACAAAACCCTTTTTTAAATGTATTTATATAAAGAAATTTAAATGTACATAATTTTAAATAAGTAGCATTTTCGTTCTTCATTTTCATATATATATATATATATATATATATATAT
>NC_068981.1:158058951-158060161 GCF_001194135.2 Octopus bimaculoides
TATATATATATATATACATATATACAGGTCGTCGTCGACCTACGACCTATCCGTTTTACGACCGATCGACTTTACGACGATTGGCGTCAGCTATCAAGCGCTTACCCTAAGCTTGGTTATCGATCAAGTGTTGGTTGAATATCCTGTCGCGGAGACCACCAAGGCAACCTCGTATTTGTTTATAAGATGAATGCTTGAGACTCCGAAAGTTTTGACTAACGCCAGGCTTGAAAGAACACAACTCTTCCGGTGACTTTGTGTGTCTTGTCTGATTTATTTTTCAAAAAATATTCCCTGGAATGTCTTCAAAGAGGAAATTGGCTTCATCTGCTCCTCAAACTGCCAAGAAAGGACTTACAGTTATGATAAAGCACCGGACTGGGTCCATCCACAAAATGGAAAAATTGCTACAAATTTGAATTGACGATCAGATCCAAAAACAGCCACCGTTAACTGGTTTTACTGTGCAGTCAAAGGTTGTTGTAGTACTGTTGGAGTACTGTTGCAGTATACTACAGAATGCTGTGTGTGACCTTTACCTGAGAATGTACCTTAATACCTTAAGAATGTAAAAATACAAAACGAGGCTATGTACGCCAATAGGCCGACTTACGATTAGTCAGTCGGGACCAATTGTGGTCGTAAGTTGACGACGACCTGTATATATATATATATATATATATATATATATATATATATATAGGAGAATTTACGAAAAAAACAACAACAGACGAGGACGGGTGGTGTAAACAACAAAAGGATGTATTAGTTTAACGCTCGGGAATAGAGAAAGTCTTTACCGTTTCGAGCTACGCTCTTCAACAGAAAGGGACACAAAGAAATAAGGAGAAAAACAAGGAGAAAAAATATAAATATATATATATATCACTGTATCGACTCCAGACTATCAAATGTTGTTAAATACCACTGATCACAATGCGCTTCCTCGCATTGTTGTAGCTTTCAAATGATGCCACCCTAATGGCTAGGCAGGCAAACCAACATTCCCTCTGAATGGAACGCCTGTGCAGTGGGCCAACGTGAAGTAGAGTGTTTTACTCAAGAGCACAAGAATGCACCGCAAGTCTGGAAATTGAAACCACAATCTTGCGATCAAGAGTGCAACACACTAAACGCTAGATCAAACACCTTCACACACACACACACATACACATACATATATATATATATATATATATATATATATATA
>NC_068981.1:158060278-158061391 GCF_001194135.2 Octopus bimaculoides
AAGTTATAAAGCTTGGGGTTTATTGTCGTAGAAGGAATCAGTTCCACTCCTTGAAAAACTTTAACGACCCATCTGGGAATAAGTACAAAAAAAAAAGACGATATTTGAAACAAACTCTTTGATAACGTTTGGCCCTTATAACTTCAAAAAAGGTGCATAATTACATAAAGCAACGGTTTTAAATATACCGTAGGGGGATCACGTAATCCGTTTCTGTTACTTTTTTTTGTTGTTGTTGCTTCCATTTTTCTTTCTTATCTTTGACTACTTCATCTTCTTCGCCTCCTTTTCCCTTTTCTTCTCTCTTGTTGATGTCGTCTTCATTTTTGTTCCAAAACAAACATAGAAACAATGAAGTCGGATGTAACGGAAGAAAGACAGATTCAGGAAGAGAGAGGAGAAAGAAAAAGGGAGTGAAAGACTGGGTCGGTAAAAATAGAGATAGAAAATGATAAATAGCCATTGGGTGGCAGATGTTAAGATGTACCATGTACTATTCAGTTATTTTATATTTTTATTATTTTTTAAGACGCACAAGAACAAGAAAGGAATGCGGAGACTAATAAAAAGTTCTAGAAACACCACTTGCCACACATTGTGATTGAAACGCTGAGCTCATGTTTAAGACAGCGTAGCTGAAAGCAGGTAGTCCTCAGAGTTTTCTTTTGAAGCACGCTAAAGGCATTAAAGAAGCCGCGGATTATTTATTCGCTTCTACAGCCTACTAATCTTCGGCGTCATAACCACGCACATTTTTCTCAATTATCTCACTATTTTATGCAGCCTCAGAACAAACCTCATAAATACTGTAGCTTTATTTTATCTCAGTTGGGACGGATAATGAAAGACATGACGGCTTCACTATGACACGGCCATAATAATAATAATAATAATAATAATAATAATAATAATAATAATAATAATAATAATAATAATAATAATAATAATTAATTAATAATAATTAATTGCTGCACAAGACCAAAGCCTCCCCACCAGAAATTACCAAAAACACATAATGAAAAGAAATATAACAAGTAACTGTAGAATATGTGGAGATCGACAAGAAACAATAAATCATATTATCTCTGGCTGCCCAGTCCTGGCTAAGAAGGA
>NC_068981.1:158063321-158065430 GCF_001194135.2 Octopus bimaculoides
GTAAAATGCTGGGGATAGACCTTGAGGTGTCGGTTCACATCAGTTTACCAGACCTCCACAAAATTGAAGAGGAATTGGTGTTGCCAGACGAGACGAAGCTGAGAGTTGTAGTGGAAGGAAGACCTCCCGTATGCTATCAATGCGGAGTACGGGGACACATGAAAGCCAAGTGTCCCCAGAAACGCGTAGAGGAGGGGATATAGAAAGAAAAACAAGAAGAAGAGGTTTCAACTGTAGAAGAACAAAGTATGGAAGAACAGTATACAGTGGAGAAGAGGAAGAAGAATAACGCGGACTCACCACCAAAAAGTCCTAGGAAGAATAGCAAAAATGAAATGGAGAGTAGACGCAGAGCGTGAAACAAGGAAAAGCGAACGAGCAGAGAAAAAAATGAAAGGCAAACTTCGAGGACCGAAGACAGAAACCATTACCAACAATCAGCAAGGAGGAGAAAGTACAGAAGAAAAAGGAGGATGAAAGAGAAATGATAATAATACAGAATGAGAGACATACAGAAATAGAAATACCAGCAACAGTAGAAGAGATTGGTGAAGAAAATCAGAGCGAGACACCGAAAGGAAAACAATTAAGAAATATGATAAAGATTGCGAAAAGGAAGAATGTAATTTGAATTAAATTGTCATTCAACGAGAAAAATGTATAGGATTGAAAGCTGTTCTGCTGGAAAGAGCGAGAGAGGAGAAAGGTTAAAGGAATTGTTTGGTGAAAAGTTAGAAGTGACACAGGTACAGTATCGTTTTGATGAATTGCCGCCGGTGGTGGCACTCGAAGATTTGATTAAGTATTTGGTGTAAATGAGGGTAAGTGAGGAAATTTAATAACTGAATAATTAATGACTTTGTGTAAATTTTAAAAAAAAAAGGAGGAAAAAATGGGAAAACCAACAGATACAAGACAGAATATTGGACTGTTAGTGAAACGTTATATAAAAACAGTAAAATGAAACTGCCTGCTTGGGGGGGGGGCAGGTAAGTCATTTCATTCCCATTTTTCATTGTATCCATAATTTCATACGATATGTGTTTTTAGATACCCCATTGTATTGTTTTGTATGAACTTGTATTGCCCCCTCTCTTTAAGAGTCATGTGTTCAATAAAAGAAATCAAGACGTTGGTGTTGCCTTGGCGGAGGTATGCGCTCTTTGAGTGCTCTTGCTGTTATAATTTTTAAGGAAGTTTCTTTCTTATATAAACTACGTAATTTTAATTATTAATCTTTAACTTTTAGTAATGATTATTATAAATAATTCATTTGATAAAATTTATAATATTATTTCCTATCTGACTAGAGATGATATAACACCTTGAATATATTGTGCTACTTTCCTATAGATAAATAGCGTGTTATTATAAAAACATGTATTTTAATATGAAAGAATGAAAGAGATATTTCTTATTTAGCCATGGTCTTTTTTGAATAGTTTTTAAATTTGTTTCTGGTATATAAAAACTAATACGCTACTATATATTTAGAATGCAATACTTAATAGCATTCAAATATATTTTAAGACCGTTATACTGGTTTATTTTTTTAATTTTTATCTTTGTTTTCGTTTTCTAATTAATAACGCTCACGCTTGTAAAACAAATAGATTTAAATTCAGTCTTATTGGATATGTGAATCCTAATGCACACAAGAAATTACACTGAGGAGATTCTTGGCCAAACAAAATCAATAAATTTTTATAATTTTATTATGGCCGAGAATTGAAATATTTGTATGTGATTTATATTTAACATTTATTACTTATTATATTGTAAATATAATATAGTATACTATTATGCTAATAAATTTTAAATTTAAATTTTTGAATTGCCAATTGTTATACATCTTCATTTTCTATTCATTTATATATGTGTGTGTGTGTGTGTGTGCGTGTGTGTGTGTACATATAAACGATGTGTTTCTTTCAGTTCTCTATTAAATCCACTTACAAGACTTTGGTCGGCCCGAGGCTATAGTAGAAGAGCCGTGCCCAAGATGTCACGTAGTTGCACTGAACCTGGAACCATGTGGTTGAGAAGCAAGCTTCGCACCACATAGGCACGCCCGTGTATATGTATATATATATATATATATGTATATAT
>NC_068981.1:158065473-158066318 GCF_001194135.2 Octopus bimaculoides
TTTTTTTTTTTTGAAACTCTTACTATTCTATCATAACGAAACTTACCCCAAAACATGATCATCCTTTGCATCTTTTATTTGATACCTGAAGAGGACAACATCCTGTGATGTGTGTGTGTGTGTGTGTGTGTGTGTGGTTATTGACTAAGCCACAGTTGCTGAAGCGAATGAGGTGATATTCAAGTCAAAATATATTCTCGGAAAATATTTACCATTTACAATGCTTTATGAAACACTCAGCCGAAATCAATTTTTACCAACGTAACCCTTAGGTTATTTCGCATTTTCATTGCAAGCGAATTCTCTCTCATCAAAAATGTTAGTATCTTCCTCTTCTTTCAGAGTTGAGTAGCAAATCTAAACAAGACAGTATCAATAACGAAGTGCAATCTTTTATATCTGACTTCACATCGAAAGTACTTGTTAGAGACACAGAAAAATGATAATGTCCGCCGGTATTTAGTTACAATATGGGATTTTCTTATTTCAAATACTGCCGATGTTTTATTCATCCAGTCAATTTAATATTCCTAGAAATGATGATAGATGTGAATATAATTATGACAGAAGACTAAAGACTTTTGCTTTCATCCATCCGGGGGTTTAATTAAATACTAGGAATATACTGTGTTTGATTTAATAGGTTTATATCTGGTTCTTTACCCAGATAAACTAATTCATGGTTTGTTTGTTTGTTCAGCATTGAAATGTCTAAAAGTCAACATGATTTCTACAGTAGTAGTGATTTATTACGTTAGGGTTATCAAGTCGATACCAAACCCTTTTAATTGTTTATATAATCGCTGCTGCAATTACGAGGTATGTGTGTGTGTGTGTGTGTGTGT
>NC_068981.1:158066908-158077305 GCF_001194135.2 Octopus bimaculoides
TATATATATATATATATATATATGTGTGTGTGTGTGTGTGTGTGTGTGTATACATATATGTATGTGTGTATGTACGTATGTGTTTATCTACGTATGTGTATATTTAAGTATATGTAGTGTGTGTATGTATATATATATATATATATATATATATATAAAGTATACATACCTGACAAGTCATATGGTTACTGTCATTATATCAGATTCCCCACTTAAAAGAAAATCAAAATGAGGGACACCATTCAAATGAACAAACACACTCATAGCAATCGCTAAGTTATTTATTTAATCAACCCACTGAAACTAGTATACTTCTGAAATAAATGTCTTCAGAATAACGGAAGATTCAACTGAACAGAAAAAATTATCGTATAGTGATAATTTTAGTTTGAAATTATTAGTTTTTTTTGTGTTTCTCACTGTACATTCTATTGTTAATAAAGTGGTGTTCATTATAATATATCGCCCTTCCTTGTCTATTTTATGCATCCCTTTTATTTGTATAGTGTTTTAAAACAATTTCCTTGTCAACGGAAAGTTCAGAATAACGGCATCTCAAATCAACAAAATTGCCGTTATTTGGGAAGCTTACTGTATGATACTAGAAACGTGAAATCGGTATTTACATAATGTGTTTCGTTTGTATTTGCTCTGCAAATATTTTAATAGTTATTAAGTATATTTAAGTATGCAAGAAAGATAACGTTTTCAAAATAGAGCAAATGTTATGGATGTTTTTTAGTGTTTTTTTATGCTTCTCGTCAATTTTTGTATATTTCGGCCATCAAGATTAAAATCTGGCATAACCTTCTGCTTCACTAAAATCTTTCCATTAATTCCATATTCTGAGTACTTATATAGATAAACACTTCTACACATACACAAACACACACACAGACACATGCACACACGCACACATACATACATACATACACACATGCATATATGCCTATATATGTATGTATATATACATACACACATATACACACATACACACACACACACACACACAGACATATATATATATATATATATATATATATACATATACGCATATATGTATGTATATGTATATATATATACATTATATATATACATATATATATACATTATATATATACATATATATATACATTATATATATACATATATATACATATATATATATATATATATATATATATATATATATTTATATATATGCATACATATATGAATATATATATACACATATATGTATTTATACAAATATAAATTATACAGACATACGTACATACATACATACATGCATACATACAGCCGATTTGGCCTCTTTCACATATTGGATACTGCATAAACATTTCAACATTTAAAAGCACCTACCCATATAGACTGAAATCTACATAAAATTAGCTGCTTAATTGTATAGTCACATGACAATTTAGGTTAATTTACAAGCCAAATTAAACCGAATCGTATACAAAATCACATAATTTTGAATTGCGGCTATGATAGATTGTGTTTCATATCACACTGGATATTGAAACTGGAGAACGTCTCCTTTGGGTGGGGCTCCTACAAGGTGGTGCGTTGTACCCTTTATATTTGACATGGTACTGGACTATGCGCCCCTGATGAGAAACTGAACCTCATTATCACACCAAGGAAGACCAGAGAGCTAGTTGGGTGACACTAATTGACCTGGAAAACAAAAACCGAGAAATCGAATAGATGGACTAGAACGCTCTTGGCCACAACTAACTCAAAAATGTTTCAGGTGCTCTTCTGAAGCTAGGTTTTTTGTTGCTGTTTTTTGTTTTGCTTTTGTTTTTTTTTATTTGTTTTTTGTACTTCGTATCATTCATAGTGAATTCGGAAAGACATTAATATGTGCAAAGGCCTTGTCTGGAATAATGCTCATTGATATAAAGTATTTATGGACCTACTATTGTATAGTGAAACTGTACACCCTTCACGGTAAAAAATGGTAGTAGCAAGCCATTATAAATAGACCAGTAGCCGATCGATAGGATAAGGTCGAGTAAGGTCGAGAGTACGTGTAGACTGTGTTGATAGTCGTGTCTGTGCTGATATAATAATTATACTGTGATACTGAGTGAACGTTATAACAATCCAACCTTTTGAGGATAATAAAACTATTACGAGTGGAGGTCATACAGTGTCAGATAGAACCATTCTATCGACGACTTCGGAATAATACAATATCTGTCAGAGCGGCAACCG
The DNA here is from genome assembly GCF_001194135.2 of Octopus bimaculoides. Classification (NCBI taxonomy): domain Eukaryota; kingdom Metazoa; phylum Mollusca; class Cephalopoda; order Octopoda; family Octopodidae; genus Octopus; species Octopus bimaculoides. Next base: position 158,069,132 of record NC_068981.1, read on the forward strand.
TCGTCATAAGATAGATACATCAGTGGCAAAAGACCGCTTTACAACAGTGGCGACGAGGAAAAACAAATTTGTGCGGAGTGGAAAAAAAAAAAACATTCGCACGGAGAGTTTAATTCACGTGGAGAATTAAATAGCTCGGCAAAAAAGAAACAAAAATCTTGTGCAAACTTACGAAAATCGTAAAATATGGAAGACTTGTTAGCTGGGATAATTGAGTTGCAAAAACAGCAACAACAACAACTCGAGGAGCAACGAGATCAACAACACGGATATGGCAGCAAATGTTACACTTAATGAAATTGATAACCAATCCGAAGAATACATTTTCACCTGACCATGTGGAAAATTCCACAAGCGAATTCAAATATGACCCCAAAGAAGGAGTAACCTTCGAGGTTTACTTTCGAAGATTTCAACAAATCTTTGAAAAGGTATATCAGGATTGGACGGACGATATGAAAACGCGTTGACATTTTGTGCAAAATATTTAGTGAAAAGAACTCACTGTTTAATACTAGATGGAAATGTTTAAATATAGAAAAGAGCGAAGATGAAGACTTCACTACTTACGCACACAGAGTCAACAAAGAATGTGAAAAATTCAGGCTAGACATGCTTACTCCAGATTCTTTCAGGTGTTTGACTTTTGCACAAGGATTGACAGATAGAAGGGATGCAGAAATCTGAACAAGAATTCTATCAAAACTGGAAATGAACCAGGATTTAACATTGCAGAAACTGTCGGAAAAGTGTGACAAGATATTAAAATTAAGGCATGACACGGAAGAAATTCAACGGAAAGAGTGTTTCCACATAAGACCAATGCAAAAAGTCGGAAGACAAAGTGTTGCAGAAAAAAAAAACAGAAAAAATATCGGGATGCAGATCTATGTCTTGCATGTGGTGGGATGCACATGATAAAAGATTGTTCGGATAAAAAAGCAAAGTGTTTCTCCTGCGGGTTTGCAGGACATATAAAATCGTACTGTAAAATTAGAATGATAGGAAAATGGAACAAACAAGGAAAATGAATAGTTTGTCAGCAGAAAAGTTGTGACTACAACAAACAGAAAATTCGTGAATGTAAGAATTGAAAATACTAGTATCAGAATGCAATTAGACACGGGAAGCAACATCACAATCATAAATAAGTAAACATGGGAACAAATGGGTGAACCAAAATTAAGTGGCTCGAACAAAATAGCGTACGGTGTTACGGGAAGAAAATTATATTTCATGGGCGAACACGTTTGTAATATAATGTTTAAAGGTCGAACCAAAAAAGTGAATGTTTGTGTGTTGAAAATCCATGAATTTATTTGGCACCTAAGGTATGGAGAAATTTAATTTCTGGGTAACATCCATGAGCGCTTTATGCAATAACGTAAACGGAGCAGTCAAACGATCGAGCGAGGTCGACGAACTGAAACAAAAAAAATGTGATGTGGAACGTCGTGCAGTAACTCTGAAAGAAATAAAAAGAAATGCGAGATATGACAAATTTATTAATGAGACAAAAAGAAAATTGTGGTCGACAAAAGGAAATAAAGAAAGGTCTGATGAAAAGAACCACCAAGATGTGAATGTGTACTCCATATGTGATGAACCTTGGCTGAAAGTGAAACTACCATCGTCCCGATTGCATATCGATTTTGCTGGCCCTGCAAATGGATATTATTACTTAATAGTAGTAGACAGCTACACAAAATGACCTGAGGTTGCGAGGTGTAAACAACCAACTTCATATATGGTAACAAACTTACACGAGCTGTTCGCAAGATTTGATTTACCGGATATAATTGTCTCTGATAATGGAACACAGTTTGTATCCTGTGAGTTTAAAAGATTCTGCGAGATGTTCACGTTAGAAGATACAACTATAGCACCGTATTACACTAGATCGAACGGAAGGGCCGAACGGTTCGTGAACACTTATAAGAGAGCTTTAAAGAAAGCTAATAAGCAAAGGAACGAGATCGCAATCCAACAATTCTTAAGGGTATATAGGGTAACTCCGAACCCAAATGCGCCAGAAGGAAGAACACCAGCAGAATTAATGTTTGCCAAAAAGGTGAAGTCAGTATTCGATAAACTGTTACTAGAGAAGAAAAAACACGTGCTAATAAAGACATGCCTAAATTCTTTATAATAAGTGATAAGGTATATGTAAGAATGTACAAAAACGGTAAGCAATGCTGAGAAAGAGAAGTTGTAACATACATAGGAATAATGATGTATGGTGTAAGAAGTAAAAATGGAATAATAGAAAGGGGACATAGAAATCTGCTTAAGAAAAGTCATAACAAAGGAACCAACAAGAATAGAAATACCGATGCATTGGCTATATGACACTTTTCTCATTCTAACACTGTTATAAGAAGTCGAAACCACACGTACAAGGAAAAGGAAGAACGCTGAATTCCTAGAAGTAAACCCTCAGAAGAAAATATATTAAGTATATATTTAAAAAAAGGAGGATGTAGGATGAATAAAAGAAATTGATGTTAAATTTAAAAAATTAAAAGGCGAGATGTATAGTGAAACTGTACATCCATCCCGGTAAAAAATAGTAGTAGAAGCCATTATAAATATACCAGCAGCTGATCGACAGAAGAAGGTCGAGGGTACGTGTAGACTGTGTTGATAGTCGTGTCTGTGCTGATATAGTAATTATACTGTGATATTGAGTGGACGTTATAACAATCCAACCTTTTGAGGATAATAATACTGTTACGACTGGGGGTCGTACAGTGTCAGATAGAACCATGCAATCGACGACTTCGGAATAATACAATATCTGTCAGAGCGACAACCATCGTCAAAAGACAGATACAGCAGTGGCAAAAGACCACTTTACAACATCTAATTCTCCAATAAGGTTATCTTCATAGCCGAGATCTTGGATCCTTACAAAGTCTATAACCAAACCTTTCACCGTAGCCGTTGTCCTAAAATACTCCGGACATCCGTCAGCATCTACTAGATACAGAAGTGATCAATAAACAATTCAACGTGACATCTGCCAGTTGACTAAAAGGAGAGCAGGCAGACAACTGTAACATCCAGAATTGCCTGCTTGCTAAGTTACCATTTGGTAACCGACCCATGGGAGGTAGAACCGTAAGTGGCTTTCCCAGAACATGATTAATAACCTAATGGAGAATAGTAATCGGACTGCTGAACTCAGGTCACTGACGCTAGAACAGGATATTTGACGTATCCATCATTGTGCGCGGTAGACGTGCAGGTTGTAGACGAAAGAAAAAATATAGACTTCGTGAAAAGATGAAAGAAACACGTAAGGAGGAAAGAAACATGAAAGGATGAAAGAAACAAAAAATGAAAAATAAGTGAACACTGATCTTAAATTGATTTTAGTTGTACCAGTTACATTACGTCATATTTCGAAGGTTATGCTTTTATAAACGAAGAGCAAGATATAGCTACGAAATGCTTATTGAACTAAAGAGACAGTAAAGGCCTTTAGAGCTTTAAGTGGTGACCGAAAGTGTCAAGTCACATATCTTTCGATGCTATACTGCACAATGTCAGTAATGTTGACGTTTTTATTAGAAAACAATACACAACACCACTCGTATGACAAACTGCTTAGGATAAATGCAAAAAATGCTTCTCATAATGAATATATTCATACATTACAACACAAAGAATATTCGTAAAACATCCCCATAAGAACTTCCTATAAATGAAATAATTTATCTGCTGGGTAATTGACATTCACAAAGGTACATAGTTTTTGTTTTCCAGACAACAAGAGGCGCCTCTTGTTGTCTGGAAAACAAAAACTATGTACCTTTGTGAATGTCAATTACCCAGCAGATAAATTATTTCATTTAGAACTAGTGAGAAACAGAATGTATGTGGTCAACTTTTCGAATGTACAACTTCTCTATACAGTTTATAACTGTACAAGTGTACCCATAATTATTATTGTTAATGATCATGTTTTTATGTGTTTAAGTAATCGTCAGGCAAAGATGGGGTTTTTAAACTTGCAAAATAAACTTAGTTGTATTTTGCGAATTCAGTCTACGAGTAAATTTTAGAATATGCAAAACTTGTTAGAAATTTATCGTGTAACTCTTGCCTGTTATTATTTCTATCTAAATTAAGGCGGTGAGCAGGCAGAACCGTCGAAATGCTGGTGGACTTGCGAAATTTATTGTTCTAAACAATAACGAAATAAGAAAAAACGTTAATAAAAAAGGCTAAATTGAAAACGGTCGTGCCTTCGATATAATATGTTTGAAATAACAGCTACCCTTCAGAGAGACAAACAGATAGATAGATAGATAGATAGATAGATAGATTTATTTCATTTTCTGAATATCAAATTCTAGTCTCAAGATATTGCTCAATCCAAAGCTATGATAGAAAACATTTGCTAAAGATGTCGCGTATTACAATCGACCCCCGAGTCACTTGGTTCCGAAGTGAATTTGTGAAACATATACGCAAGCACGAGTTTCGCTGGCTGCGATGTCAAACAACCAAATAAGAAGCATTTTCGTTGACGTAATACTTATAGCTGTATCACTCCATAAGTTAAATTATTATCGTTTTATGACAATAGAGTATAGTCATAATTCAACTGTGGATAGCAAGCTGCGTCGACTGGAAAATTTCGTGACTTTTTTTTTTAGATATTTCCTTTGCAATTTTCTTCTGAATCACGTAATTATGTTATCAACATTCAATATTAAGACAGAATAATTGTTGTTGTCATTGTTGTGGTGATGGGGTTGGTGGTGTTGGGTTCTGGTGCTGGCGGTGTTTTCAGACACAACAGTTTGTTTCCTATAGTCTTATACAGAACATTTGTAATCTTTCTGACTAGTTCTCTCTCCCCTCTCCCTCTCTCTGTAGCTTTTATTGTTTTGTTATATAATTTTCCTTTAGCTCCTGTTTCCCATCCAACACCACCACCTCCTCCTCCTCCTCCTTCTTCTTCTTCTTCTTCGTCACCCTCTTTATCATCATCATCACCATCATTATCATTATCGCCGTGAATAGTCACGTTTCACAGTCCTCCGTGTTGAAGATGTTTTGTTCTAACATTACCGTTTTTTTCTTTACTAATAAATGGCTTTGAAACGTTTACCCCATACAATGACGTAGATGAAAAGTTTATCTTTATACATTTTTAAAGCTATTTAACGGTTTTGACATTTGTAATATTTGCACGTTACAAGATGGCTGCCCCAGAAGTAGAAACAAAAGGTGCTTTACCACAGTTGCAGAAGCTATATCATAAACAAACACGATCCAATTATATTAATCAAACTGACAGACGGAACTTCGAACTGATACATTTGTACACGTATCATAACAAAAGACAAGCGCAAAAAAGCTTTAATTATAAAAAAAAAAAACTAAAACAGGATAAAATGCATCAGTATTATTAACATTTCATCGTCTGTTAAGGTTGTGGAATAAGGGGGTGGTGACCTAGTGAACGGAAAAACAGAAAGTTAGTTATGTCCCAAAGGACAGCGTCTCGTTGTCCTGCTAATTCTTCTAGAAATAGGGTAGAAAGGAAAGTTACGTGCCTGTTTTTCAAACAATGGGTTGTGGCCAGTTTCCCCGTGAAAGATAATTTAGAGGCTACTCTTCTTTAGTGTGAAATAGAATGTGTGATTCACCAACAAAGGTGCAACATACGAACGTGTGTTGTCTAGTCTTTATGATTGATGGCAAAACGTTAATGACAAATTTCTGTTACTGTTTATAGGTTTGAGAAATACGGGAATCACAGCCAAAGATAATGGTACTAACCTCGATCCTTGGTTTGCTGTTACCTCTTTGAAACATTACAGGCATTTAACGAGCGCAAGGGTGAACCACATTAACGTTTGATCTGTATGGGCAACTAAATTTTTATGATCTACGAAATCAACAAGAACATCCAGGAATTAAACCGACTGAAAGTTGATTAAACAGGTAATAAAGAGAAGGCATTATGTACTATTAACAACGCTTGAAGGATTACTTACGTAGAAGAAAAGCTGAAAATAGAGGAGAGGCAACAACAACATATTTTAGATATAAGAACATGGTTTCAGCTACCGCTGTTCCTAGTGTACAATCAGCTACAGCATCAAGGACAAACAGTTCAAATAAACGAAATTGTACCATTGCTTTGTCCTTCAAACACTGGAGACTAATAACCATGCTCTGACTACAACATCAGTCATGCGCTGACATACTCTTCTATGAAATGAAACATACTATGACTATGGAGTATGGCTTCAGCTACAAATCTCCTCCCCAGCACAGAACCGAAGAAAGGCTGCTCGTAACAGTACGTTCTCATCACCTTGTAATGATGGAGAGATGAAAACTAGAGAAGGGTGGAAATTGTCGAAGACAGTGAGCTGACAGGATTGTTAGAATGCTAGACAAATTGCTTAGCAGCATTTCTTCCATCTTTACGGTCTGAGTTCAAATTCTACCCAGCTCGTCTTTGCTTTTCATCCTTTCGGGTTAATAAAATAAGTACCAGTCGTGAACTGGGTCGATGTAATCGACATACCCCTCTCCTAGAATTGCTGGCTTTGTGCCAAAATTTGAAATCATTATCATTATTGCGGCTACTATCCTTCTGCCGTTGTTATTAGAGACTGGAATTAAGAGAGTGCTTAGAGGGTCGGATAAAGTCTTGGAGTATTTTTTCAGGGTATTTTACATCCTGATTTCAAGTTTCACCGCAGTCGTCTTTGTATTTCATCTTGCCACTTTGATAAAATGAAGTGTTTGTCAAACACTTGGATCATGATATCAAATAAAACCCTTCTCTCAAAATTGCTAGTCTTATTTCAAAATAACTGGAATTTGAAGAGGCGAGTATGCAGAATCATCAGGCGTCGGAGAAAATGCTTAGTAGCATTTGTTCCGGCTTTTATGTTCTGAGTTCAAATCTCGCAGAACTCAACTTTGCTTTTCATCCTCCGAGGTCGACTATATAAAGTGCCAGTCAAGTACTGGAGTCGATATATTTGACTAACACCGCAACAGGCTTACTGGCCCTGTTCCAAAAATTGAAACAAATATTGTTATTATTATTAATCCGCGTTCGTAAGCGAAAGCAGGGTATTGTAGTCACTCATCTTTGTCTGCTTGTCTGTGTGCTTGCAAAACTACTGAAAAACGGCTGAACGGATTTTCACCAAATTTGGCAGAAATATTCAAAGAGTGAGTGGATCGGGATGATAAAAATTTGGTTTGAGTATCCTCAAAACTGGCGGACGGGTGAATCAAAGAGTTTTGACAGTGCAGATTCTTTGAGAATGAATTTATGTGCACGCAGGGTATGCATCGTTTTGGCATGTTCTCACCACAAGAATCTATTAGTATATATATATATATATATATCAATTAGAAAATGGAGGATAATATACTGAACCCAACGACTTGTATCCCGTTGAATTCATTAACTTAATTTGTAACTAAAGTGACAAAAAACCACAAGGTACAAGTGTTTGTGACAAACCATGTTATATTGACAACCGGGTTTATAAATAAAAGTACATAAGGAATTTGAGAATAAACATTAACTTAATCTTACAGCTGTTTCGGCCTAGTTTGGCATGCCCCATTCTTTCTGAATAGTTCCTGCCGATTTTTATTTTTAATTTCGTTTTTGTTTTTGTTTCTATTTCACTTTTGTTTTTATCTCTTACTGTATATTTGTATGGAATTCTTTGTGAATCTCTGAAGAGGCCTAGCGAATCGTGCATGTACCCCCATTTCAGCATTTCATCCGCTAATTACTCCGGCATGACCGATAACCAAATCCAGTGGCTAGCCTTTTCCACTGTAATTTGGATATCGGTCATGGTGGTATTTACCTTACGATGAGTTAGGCCTAACGATAACAACAATCGCCTCACACAGATATATGTACATATATTAATATTTGTTCTTATGATCAATTATAATTTTAAAAAATTACATTAATCTGAAGGATCACCCCATTCATTTGTAGAGTGCAAATTTATTATTCTTTAACACGAATAGTATAATGACAGTGACTTCAAAGTTTCAGCCAGTTAAACCATCGTCAGATTGAGGATAGCTTACCAAGCCGAAACTTCGAAAGTCATTGTCAATACTCTTCTTGTGAATGAAAAATATATGTGTGTGTGTGCGTGTAT
>NC_068981.1:158078354-158084278 GCF_001194135.2 Octopus bimaculoides
TATATATATATATATGTATATATATATAGTAAACAATTAGCAGTTAATACTGTATTACAATACCCCACCCCGTCATTACCACCACCATCACATCACCTCACTACTGCCACAACCATTATCACCACCTCCACCACTACATATTTATATATACACACACACACACCCACACACATACACATTCATAGATACATGCATGTGTTTATGTATATTGTGCATGTGTATACATATGCACACACACACACACCACGTATATATATATATATATATATATATATATATATATATATATATATATATATATATATATATATATATATAGAAGGTTTAGATTTAGATTCAAGATTAAATATGGTACTTATGTTTAGGCACCAGAATATAGTATGGTATGGTATTATACAAAAACCATTCCGAAAAACTAGGTGATCAAAAAATCAAAATAAGCAACACGGATTTCAAAGATGATTGCAGTACGCACGTTTCATGCTACTCCATTTATTTAAGTAATGCGAGCATTACATTAAATGCAATATGTAGAGCAATCTTCAACTGCAGGAAAATGCAGAAAATCACAGTAGAATAGACATATTATAATTGTGGCAACATTTCAAATCCAAGTGGGAGGAAGAATACATAAAAATCCATCTTGATATAGCCAAGTCTATCAAGTCTATATATATATATATATATATATTAATTACCATCTCCGTCAACATCACCATCACGAATCATACAACAACTGCTACCACCTCCACACAGAGTCTAGCATCATCGAAACCAGAGTAATAATGCAATCATATAACTAAAACAATAACAACAACAACAACTACTACTACTACTACTACATGACAACCGTCATCGAATTACAATTAGCAGTTAATACATTATTACAATACCCCTCCCCCGTCAGCACCACCATCAACACCAGCTCACTACCGCCACAACTACTATTACCACCTCCACTACTACTACTACTACTACTGCTGCAGCTACTAGGAAGGGACATTACCATAAATACCAGTCATTATTTTACACTATAGGTTCTCAAAGTGGGCGCTACCGCCCCTCCGGTGGGCGTTGAGAGGGTCCAGGTGGGCGCTGCTGTCTAAGGGGGTAGTGCGGAGTGAGCACTGGGAGGAAGGCAGTGGATTGGGGGACGTTATGAATTTATAATATCATTATAGTATTGTATACAAATTATATAATATTATATTAGATATCAAATGATTCATAGTATATATAAATTAGTGAAATATAAAATATTTATCTATACATAAAAATAGGGGTGGGGCGCTGAGGACATTATGTGGCCACGAGGCGGGTGGCCCAAAAAGTTTGAGAACCTCTGTTTTACACCAACCGCCACCGCTACGGCCAACAATGGCACCACCTGTCAGTAATTCTTGTAATGAAATTGTAATGGTTTGTAGTTGGAGTGATGATTATTTTTCTGGTTGAATTAGTGATAGTTATTGTAGTAATGACGGTGGTAATGGTTTTGTGATAGTATTGATGGTAAGGACAGTTGCGATTATAGTTTTGGCAATGGCTGTGAATATAGCTGTGGTAGTGGGACTATGCCAGACCCACCCCACCCCGATGAATACCACATCCATCACAGCCTCGACTACAACTATAATCTTCACAACCATTAACAACTACAAATATTACAACTAACCTAGACTATCTCCGCGATCCTGACCACCACTACCACTACTACAAGCAGCGCCAGTGTAAACTAAGTTGCCATCTTCAAAGATATACGCACAAAACTGTTGGTTTGGTCTTTTCTACATGTAACATTAGATCTGGAATTTATATTTGTTCGCCCACACACACGCACACACGCACACACCCACACAGAGATTACGTTATTTTCGCAACTTCCAACACTACCCCCTGCCTATAGCTCCATCACTGTTACCATTATTACTAACACTATCACTCTTCATTAAATCTCAACTTAACCCCCACCTTATTGATGTTATTCGGTAAGGGAATCCACGCTGTTTTTCTTGTTCTTTCAATTATATCTGCTTTATTTATTCATTTATTTATTTATTTTGTTATATTTGAAGGGGAGTAGGGAATCAGTATGTGGTATTTATTAAACTGGCAACGATGTCTGGGTAATATCGGATTCAGTAAATAAGGGCACCTGGATCTTTTAAAAAATTTTCTAACCACTTGAAGTTTTCAAATTTGCATCAGTTTTTTTCTCGCTAAGCCTTTACCCTGATGTAATTTTGCATGCTGATGATGAAAATCACATTCATTTTTTTTTTCTTGCAAATAATAATAAAGTTAGAAGCATTTAAAATTGTAATTTTAGCCAATTGGAAGCCTCCATTTCCGATTTTCTTTAAATAAAAAGGTGGTTGGAAGAATTTTAAGAAGATCCAGGCAACCCTTCTAAATACTCAAAGATATCGAAATCCTAGCTGAAAAATCCGCTCTTTGTTGACTATGGATTTGTTGAAGAAATCAATAATTAAGTTACAAGCATTTATAATTATGTAACTTTAGGCAAATGGAAGCTCCCATTGCCGACATACCAGAAAACGCAACTGTCTGTCTCTATGATAAAAGCACACACACGCATAAACGCATAATGATGAAATAACAAAGGCGAAACCTTTACGTGGTCTCTCGACCTGTTAGATATAGTAGCCAAATCTTGGTTAAAGTATACCATAACGTCTAAAATGAAGAAAGCATATTGTGCCATAGAATTTATTTCCTCGCTTGATGCAGGCGCAAGTGCTTTCCACTTATTGAGTGTTATTAATAACATTTAAAAATCTATCTCCACATATGTTATCGTTCACTACCATTAAAACACTTACTGGGCACCATATATTGATACTAAATGAAAGGTTTCTTTCCTTAAGAAAATAATTGTAAACCAATCATCGGAAACTGAAGGAATGTCTTTATATGATAACATTGTTGAAATCCGACGGATGGAAGAAAGTCAATTGAAAGATTAGTATAAAGCGTTATCTGGTGAATAGCTTGTAGAAAGGAACCTTTTTGAATCGAATCACCATTATTCTTTTCTACTCCAGGCACAAGGCCCTAAATTTTGGGGGAGGGACCAGTCGATTAGATCGACCCCAGTACGCAACTGGTGCTTAATTCATCGACCTCGAAAGGACGAAAGGCAAAGTCCACCTTGGCGGAGTTTGAACTCAGAACGTGCAGACGAAATACTGCTAAGCATTTCGCCCGGCGTGCTAACGTTTCTTATTTCTTTACTGCCCACAAGGGGCTACACACAGAGGGGACAAACAAGGACAGACAACGGATTAAGTCCATTATAGCGACCCCAGTGCGTAACTGGTACTTATTTAATCGACCCCGAAAGGATGAAAGGCAAAGTCGACCTCGGCGGAATTTGAACTCAGAACGTAATGGCAGGTGAAATACCGCTAAGCATTTCGCCCGGTGTGCTAACGTTTCTGCCAGCTCACCGCCTTCGGATCTCCATTATTATCTCCTGCACGATTGTCTACCACGTTCAGATATTTACTAATTACATAAACAATTAAAAAAATATTCTTTCACTTCCATTTTATTTAACTGTCGGCCATTTTATATATCTAATACAAAAGGTCACCATATTAACTGTAGCACTTTCTTTACTGTTCAAGTGCATCAGTCACAGAAAATATGCATCTTTTCCTCAGACTAATAATATATGTATAGAACATTAAGCTTGTTATATATTTCGGTTGCAGCTATCGCCTTTGATTCAAACATATATATTCAATGATATTTACAGCATAAGAATTTAGAAACTTGATAGAACATGGTTAAATGTAAAAATAAACATTAACTGAGTAGAATAAGGCGGCGAGTTGGCAGAATCGTTAGCATGCCAGGCAAATTGCTTAACAGCATTTCGTCCGTCTTTACGATCTACGTTCAAATGCCGCCGAAGTCAACTTTGCTCTTCATTCTTTCGGAGACAACCAAGTAAGTACCAGTTGAGTTCTGGAGTTGATGAAGTTGACTCCTTCCACTCAAAAAAATGCTGACCTAGTGTCAATATTTGAAACCATTTATTTTTATCTAAAATTGGTCGGCATAGTTGTTGTTGTTGTTGTTTGAAACACAGTCAGCTGACTGTCGCTCTTATTCAAGAAATTTCTCAAATTTGACCCGATTGTAATTGAGGTTGCTTATAAAATGTTCGAATAATTTTTGATGTTTAACAATGAAAATTCTTTTTACTATTTTGAATTCCAAGTCAACTTTTTTCCCGCACTAACGTCTAATTTGATCATCTTTCAATTTTCAAAAAATAATTGATTCTAAAGTGGGGCAAAATGAGTAATGAATAATTTTAATAATCTTTTTTTTTTAATTGTATGCCACGTAAAAGGAACCATTCCAGCTTGAAGAGAACCATTCCAACAGATCATGAAGAAGCTACAGAAAATACTTTATGTTTAGATTTAGTAGAGTTTCGTTAACTTCATGTCATGTGCCATTTTCTTTGCTCTTCTTTTATTTGACCATGATATTTCAAATTTTTATTGCATTTCTGATCTTTCTGATGTCTAAGGATGAGTATTGATGTGTATGACTTTTTTGTTTTTGTTTTGTGCTTATTTTTTTTTTCTTTCAAATGTAATTCTGGAGAATTAAAGAGGCAAATTAACCTTATTTTACCTTACTCATTTTGCCCGCCTAAATTTGTCTTCCGTATGCTCAGAGAACGGAAATATTTTTCTGAAATAGTATTCGGAATATGTTAGTGTTTTTAATGCATTTGGAGGAGGTCGTTTAATTAGGTAGTGAACATTTGTAAAACAATTTTTCTCAAAGTCAAAAATGCAGCAAATATTACTCATTGTGCCCCACGCCATCTCTATCGAATTGGTTTTTACATGTAAGAAGTTTACAGTAACTTTACAGTTCCGCCAGTGGTTTTGCTTCTTCGAACAGTTGAACGAAGCCAATAACTAATGAAGCTTCGAAGTCACTTTTCAAACTTTTCCTTGATCAATTTCTTCTTTACCACCCTTTTACCAAGAAAGGAATTCCCACTTCTCTTTACTCTCACGGTAATATCAACAAGAGCACCATAGAAAAATCAAATGGTATTTTAAGGGAGAGGGATTCTTTTATTCTGTTACTTATTTCAGTCAGTTGACTGGTGCCATGCTGGAGCACCGCCTTCAAGGGGTTTTTGGCCGATGAAATCGCCCTCAGGACTTATTCTTTGTAAGCCAAGGACTTATTCTATCGGTCTCTTTTGCCGAACCGCTAATTTACGGGGACCTAACACACCCCAACATCGGTTGTCAAGCGATAGTGGGTGTACAAACACAGCCACGCCTGCGCCAATGAATACAAATTAACATAATTTGGCAAAAATGTAGTCCGGGATAAACTATAGCAAGGCTATCATGCTTTACAAATAGAACTAGATCAGAGGTAATCATTTTAAAACACTACTTCGTAGACTTTATTTGTGAGTGTGTAATGTTACGTATGCTTACTTAAACACAGAGACACAGACATGTGTGTTTGTGTATATATATGCATGCATTAACACATTTGCATTTACTTACACTTGTTAATATATACACATCCTATTAATTACGTTTGTGTGTGTACGTATATATATATATATATATATATCTCCCCCTTTCTTAGCTCTCCTGAAAAAAGAATTTCTAACTTCCGGTCAGCCATTGTTATGATCGGCCATTATTATGATTGACCGTTGACTGAACACTATTCAATTTTTTTTCTCCGTGTTTTTCTCCTTGTCTCCGTATTCTTTCTGTTGAAGAGCGTAGCTCGAAACGTCAAAGACTTTCCGTATTCCCGAGCGTCATACTAATATATCCTTTTGTTATTTACACCATCTGTCCTCGTCTGTTGTTATTATTTGTATATTCTCCCATATATAT
>NC_068981.1:158084301-158087003 GCF_001194135.2 Octopus bimaculoides
ATATATATATATTATATATATGCCTGTGACTATATCTATTGATCTCTCTTTCTATATCCCTTTATTACATATATATATACACAGAAACATAATACTTACATATATACATGCGTAAACGCACGCGCGCGCGCACACATACACACACACTCACACACACACACACACACACACATACACACACAAGCATATATGCTCACACCAATGGGAAGTTCTCAATGAATATGGAACGCGTTAGCAACAAGTTGTGCAAACAGAAATTGAGTGGCCTGAAGATCAAAATGTCAAAAAATAAATGCATGCAGATGATTGAAGTTCTATGCCGTCAAGGACCAACCCTGCTAAAATGTACGTGGAACCAGTCTGGAATGAATCACTCCCACAGTACTACCCAGAACCTCTGATTGAAGCAAACCTCAGACTCACTCAGAACTGCAAGACATCATCAAGTAACGTAGCCACAAGCTAAGAAGAAAAAAGAACAGATCTGTTCGACAATAATTGCCGTCTCGAAAAGAACAGCAAACGGAAGGCTGATAATTCTATTCAACAATTCCACTATCGTTTAACAGCCAAGAAGCTGAGATTCGAAATGGAAGAATGAGAAAACTGTCCTTCACCATGAACAGCAGAGTTAGAAATGTCCACTATCTCAGGCAGTAGTTCTTAACCGGGATCCATTATGTCCTTTGGTGGTTCATATAAAATTTTGTTATTAAAAAATTCATGCGCAATAAATTGCTTATATTTCTACAATACACAAGATATTTAATATTTTTTACACAATTCCTAATAATATTTATTTATAAAAATAGAGTGGAATTTTTTTTATATGTACATAGAATTGCTGTGGAAGTCCAGTAGAGTAAAATAGGAATGAAGGAAGTCCATAGGCAAGAAAATTATTGAGAACGACTAATCTCAAGCATGAACTAAACAGCTTGAGATATAGTTCAATGTGACAAGGCACAGCATATCAAGAACCGGAAGTTTTGCGGCCTCCGTAGACACGAGAGGCTTACATGATAAGCTCAAGGCTTGGATATATAACATGGTATCCTTTCACACGTTCTTTGGTCTCTCTTGATTTATGAAACCTTGCTATCTATGAGAGTCAACTAATTCCCAAGGAAATGATTGTGGGTAAGTGGTAACCGACGAAACATCGCCATATACAGCCAGAACAATTTCAATTTCCTGATTTTTTTCCCAAAGTTTTTCAGATTAAGACTTAACGAAAATGGTGGATAGTAGAGACTGTGGATGGCGTGGAACCGAAGTAAAGACAAGAGTTAATGGTAAGTGCACCGTCTCGTTGAAAGGCTGGCATTGATATCAGTACAACAATCCGCTTCAGTAAGATGCAGGGGTAGAACAGGAAGCTGTACCCAGGATGAAATAAGGGTGTCAGTCGCAGAGAGACGAGCCAGCTGGAATATGCTAGAATGCTGAAACTCAATGAGTAAAGATCATTAATCCAGGCTGACTATAATGTTTTATGAAACCTATACAAGTTGCTCCGTTGCTAACAGGGGGAGTCACCAGATGTTCTTCTAAACGTGGGAAGAGGGATCTTGGTATACAGCCGCAGCTGATGTCCAAAAAGTGCTGGGTAAGAGTAATTTTTTGTTGTAGATGCCCTAACGCACACACTCTCCTGTAGTATTAACCATCTGAGAACCCCCGCCCAGTTATGAATCTTGCCGTCATCAAGGCTGAAGAGAAACGACATTCAGCTGTCAGGACACCATCCCACGCCCTGCTAGTAATGGCACAAAACTGATTTCCAAAAGCTGACATGAGAAAATAGCTAAAACTTTCAGCTTTTGTCACAATATTGTTAAGATTAAGCATGTTTCTCATCACAGAAGATTCTACACAAATTATCATGTTAGAAATTGCCTATCTTCAAAGAATACATTCAAAAGAATAAACAGTGAAAGAGTTCCACAACAACGGGTTGAGAGCAAAATGGAAACGGAAGTAAGCCTCAACCTCTGCAGTTTCAATAATGTGCTGCGCATCAGAGGATCTTGAAGGCGAAGGATCATCAAGTCAGTTCCGAAGTAAAAGTTGTTTCAAGGTCGCAGTGCATTAGGAGACAAGAACTATGGACATGGTTATCTAACCTGAAGCAAGAACTGGGAACTAACAAATTTCTCCTGGGCCCGCTGAAAAACGCTGGTGAGAGTTCAGGACCCGAAACACAATGAAGTCGTAACACCACAGAGGATTTTCTAGATACACATTCTCCAAATGATGTATCTAAAATATATACACAC
Organism: Octopus bimaculoides; assembly: GCF_001194135.2. NCBI lineage: Eukaryota > Metazoa > Mollusca > Cephalopoda > Octopoda > Octopodidae > Octopus > Octopus bimaculoides. The sequence continues at coordinate 158,086,581 of NC_068981.1, forward strand.
ATACATATTCTTTACTTCATTCTACATTTCTGGTTTAGACATCGAACTACGAGCTTAAACTTATGAAGTTTGTAAATTATTATAGTATAATTAGATCAAATTAAAGCCTGTAAAATTCATACCATCTACATGTATATAAACACAGATATTTACACACACACACACACACACACACACACACACGTGTGTGTGTCTTTGTGCTTGTGTGTGTGTAAAAAATAACGTATATATCTGTGTGCTGTGTGTGTGTTTGTGTGCGCGTGCGTATGCGTGTGAGCGTATGTACGCATATAATGTATAATATAATATATATCTACACTCGCATGCATATGCATCTATATATACATATATATTATATTATACGTTATATACGTATATACACACACATACATATATATACATATATATATATATATATATATA
>NC_068981.1:158088361-158089178 GCF_001194135.2 Octopus bimaculoides
ATGTATGCATGTACGTACGTATAAATATACATATATTTATACATATGTGTGTATACATACATATATATGTGTGTGTGTAGAGAGAGAGAGAGAGACAGAGACAGAGACAGACAGACAGACAGGTATAAAAGATAAAAGAAAAATTTCAGATTAGGCAAACGACTTTCAACACATAAGTGTGCGGATTTGATCAAGATAAAATTCGTCTAAAATTAAAACATAAATTAATATATCGAAAATAGAAAAATATAGTAATATTAGAAATGTATATAGATATATAAATATATAGATATGAGTGTAGAAACATAGTGATAATATAGTAAAAGATAAGAATATAGATAGATAATTAATACATTAAATTAATAATAGTGTACACACGTATATAATTATGTACATATGTATATAATTGTAATCAATTCACAATTAACGTGAGGTCTTTTTAATTTTCTCTCAGTAGCACGTTTTCAGTCACGTGTATATTTAGCTGGAGATTTTGGTAGTTTTTTTAAGGTATCTGCACTTCAGTAATAATGGAGACAGGTCGTTTTCGTCCTAGCTTCCTTGATATAATTATATGTCTATATATATTCATATTATCCCTATATTTTTCTATGTTCGATATATTATGCTTTAATTTTGAACGAATTTTATCTTGATCAAATCTGCACACATATTTTGAAAGAAGTTTGCCTAATCTAAATTTTTTACTTTTATTTTTTATACCTGTCTAACGTCTCAGGTTCGACTTGAGCACTTCTAAGCAATCTATATGTTTCATAAGAAAAATATAAGTATATATATATATATATATATATAT
>NC_068981.1:158089488-158090518 GCF_001194135.2 Octopus bimaculoides
GTTACATTTGACTGCGGCCATGCCGGAGTACCACTTTAAAGGGCTTTTAATCGAAAAAATCTACCCAGGACTTATCTTTCTAAGCCTAGTACTTATTCTCTTAGTTTATTTTCCCGAACCGCTAAGTAACAGAAGCGTAAACACACCAACATCGGTTGTCAAGCGATGGTGGGGGACAAACAGACACAAAGACACACACACATAAATACACACACACACACACACATACACACACACATACACACACACACACACATATATATATATATATATATATATATATACGACGGGCTTCTTTCAATTTCCGTCTACTAAACCCAGTCACACGTCATTAGTCGGCCCGAGGCTATAGTAGACGACACCCGCCCAAGGTGCAACAAAGTGGGAATACATCATAAATACACGTGTATGTGTGTATGTGTGTGTGCGCGCGCACACACATACATATATAATCAACCTTCATGGTTATTGGTTCTTGAGATAATCTTCCTCTCCCATTTAGAGCTGTTCTCAATTGCCATTTGATAATTGCAAGACACTTCCAGAGGCGGAGATAATTTTAATACGTCAAGAATTTGTGTTGTTATATATGACACTAACTCCTCTGAGTTATTTCTCTTAGCGCCTTTTTACTTAATTCACACACACACATACACACACACACACATAATTGCATTCATGCATGCATGCATGCATGTATGTATTTATCATTAAATACACACAATATTTAGATATGAACTACCAATAACTTCATGCTGAGGAAGCACAATAATTTGGATGATTTATATAACGTGCCTTGTGTTTTCAAGCAGCCCTTCAATCTCAATACATATGGCTGGTCTTACTTGAATAACTGAATGCTGGTCTACGAGAAGAGGATTAAGTAGGTCATATTGAAATATAGTGTATATTAAATGATATTTATCTCTCACTGGATGGAGTACTCTTTTTGCTGATACTACTCATAAAGGAACTGTGAACTTTATATACATGCACAAACACACACACACACACATACACACACACACAC
>NC_068981.1:158091343-158095121 GCF_001194135.2 Octopus bimaculoides
TATATATATATATATATATTTATATATATTGGGTCATCCTATAAATAATGCGGTTGTTTCAATTACATGAACTAAAAATCGGAGGGGGACGGAAAAAACTACGTGCATCAACTTGCTATAAAAGCAGGTAGTAATTTTACCTTGCACTTATTCTTAGCGTAAGTGTTGAAGAATGCAGTTCGATTTTAACAATTACGTTTTCAAAGCTATAATGGAAGTGACAAAGGAATATATTCGGTATATTTTGCTTTATGGGTTCAATAAAGGCAATCATGCAATGGAAAGTGCGAGGAATCTTAATACAGTATATGGAGATTGGACAGTAAGCCTAAGCCTAAGCCAGTGTCAACGGTGGTTTCAGAAATTCCGAGCTGGAAACTACAGTCTAGAAGACAAGCCGCGTCTTGAAAAATCTGTAGAGCTCGATGAAGACGTCCTTCAAACTCTGATGGAACGAAATTCATCGTAAACCCTGAAGAATTTGCAGACAAGCTTGGATTTGGTCATTCAACCATTCATCGATACCTGCGCTAGAAGAGAAACGACCATCTTTGGTTTCAAAACGAAATGTGTCCTTCCATCAGGATAATGCTCGGCCACATTTAGTGAGGATGACATTCCAAAGGCTGGAGCAGTTTGAAGGGGAAACAATACCCCACCCACCATATTCGCCGGACATTTCCCCATGTGATTTTCATTTAGTCTGCAGTCTTCAAAATCATTTGGACTGAAAAAATATGAATTCTGTAGACGGGGTTAGAACAGTAATGGAGGAGACTTTTTCGTTACGTACAAGTGAATTTTAGGAGAGGGGCTTAGTAAGCATACCAGATAGATGGAAGAGCATTGTAGAAAATGAAGGAGAGTATATTTTGAATTAAAAAAGAACTTTGTTTATCTTAATTTTGAAAAATAAAAGTATAGAAGAACCGCATAATTTATGAGATGACCCAATATTATATATATCTATACATACATACATACATACATACACAGACACACATACATATATATATATATATATATATATATATATATATATATATATATATATATATATATATATATATATATATATATATACATAACACATACATGCATACATACATACATGCATGCATGTATACATACATACATACATACATACATACATACATACATACATACATACATACATATTTTATGACTTACATTCCCATCAGTTAAAACACACTTTGGTTGGCTGAACATGCTTGTGAGATCAGGTATAGAATCTAGTTACTTCCGTACTTCGGTGTCATGTGACCGTATGAACGAAAATTTTGCCGACAGATAAGGATGTGTGAGAGCAGTCAATATCTCGTGTGACACCATCAACAACAGCGTGCGATATCTAAGTATTAAAGTCATGAGACAGTGTTGATGATGATTGCGTCAAATGCTGAATTTGTGTTAATCCAGAAAATGTGTTACGTGACATTATGAACAACAAATTATCAGAATAACTAAAAATAGAAGCAAGCAACATATCTGTATACATATGGCAGTAAGTTATATATCTGTATTTAGATGTGTACATGGTAGTCTATGTGTTTGAGTCTGAGAGTGTGAACAATAATAGCGTAACGCTTTCGCTATTTAATGTCATGGCTGTTATTGAATGTATCTTTGCGACACAATTTTATACCTCATTCAGTGCTGATTTGTAGTTTTATTATAAACATTTGTTTAATTGTGTTGGATCTATAGTCTTGTCATAACATAAGTGGGAAACTTGAAATTCTAGGTTTGTATTTTTGCAGCTATGTCTAAATGTATACCGAGAAGAATCTATCAAGTACTGGAATATTATTCTTGTTGATAATGAATACTCACTCTGCTTGTCAAGGTAAGTTTCACTTGACACAAGCAATCATCACTGCATTTATTTATTACATTTGATGGCATAAATCAAATGTTTTGACGAACAAGTGAAATGATTGTTTTACAGTGTAAATATGTTCTAATTTAAATTTTTACGAAGTTCGTTCAGTATGGCTGATGCAAGTTCTACAGTCAAGGCTACCACGTATTGTGGCTATTGATCTTTTAATCTTCTGATCTTAGTGGATAATTTACCATTTCATTATTTCATGTATTTTGAGTTTTTGCCTCAAAAATGTTGTTTTTATGAATACTGTTGTATGCTGTTGTATACAAACAGACAGAAAGGCAGATAGGTAGATAGATAGATAGATAGATAGATAGATAGATAGATAGATAGATAGATAGATAGATAGATAGATAGATAGATAGATAGACAGGCGGCAATCTGGCAGAAACGTTAGCACGCCGGGCAAAATGCTTAGCGGTATTTCGTCTGCCGCTACGTTCTGAGTTCAAATTCCGCCGAGGTCGACTTTGCCTTTCATCCTTTCGGCGTCGATAAATTAAGTACCAGTTACGCACTGGGGTCGCTGTAATCGACTTAATCTCTTTGTCTGTCCTTATTTGTCCCCTCTATGTTTAGCCTTTGTGGGCAATTAAGAAATAAGATAGATAGACAGATAGATAGACAGACAGATAGACAGATAGATAGACAGACAGATAGACAGATAGATAGACAGACAGATAGATAGATAGATAGATAGATAGATAGATAGATAGAAGGGTATTTCTCATTAATGTATATCATATATATGTATATATATGTGTGTGTGTGCGTGTAGATATACATATAAATATATATGTATATATACGCATGTAGTTACACACACACACAAACACACACACACACATACATACATAAAGTCTTCAAACGGTTGCAACAAAAACATGTTTCACCACGCCGTACCAGGAATCACTATTCTTCATTAACTTTGTGTGGTATACCGATATATTTTGTGCCCCTGCCAATTACATCAATATAGTTAAATCGCTTCCTCCTCTATTAAGATAAGCAAATCTCCAATGTTTTGCATCTGAGACAGCCAGTAGTCAAGCACAGCTTACCCATGTTTAGCATATCTATAAAGTAGCAGGAGTGCCGTCTTGTGACATACGAAGTGTCTTGGGTATTTCAAACCTGGTGGAAATCTGACTTTTGCCAGAGAACGGGAAAGAAGAAGGATAGCTTTCAGTATTGGACTGGTGTTGTATTTATCATCCCTGAAATGTTTTAATGCAAACTTAACCTGTTACTTAATCTTATTGTACAGCGTGTCAGCTTGAACGAACACTGCAAGTTACTCCCTCCCTCCTTCACTTTAACGACTCTGCTTAATCACCACCGGTATAGTGTATCTAGGGCTACATTATTTAGTGCATTTTTTATTATTTTCTTTTTGTGTGACAGTAAAGTAATATTTGATGAATATTTGGTTATTGCTTCTAGCAGGTTAAAACACCTCGTTAGTATGCACGCCTTGTTTTTGAAATAGTCCTATGCTGTTGTAATCTTTATTCTGTAATGTCGAAAGCTGAATACAGTGAAAGGTTAAATGTGATGCCTATGTCCTCCCCTAACGTATGGTATTTACGGGAAATTGTTACTCCTAGGCAAAATGTCCTCAAAATAACAACGGGAAGATCAACAAGAGTCTCTTGTCATAGTTCAAAGAAATTTGTGTGAAGATTCCAGCTTTTGCTACTGTTTATGATTGTTAAAAATTACTGGCTTTTCAAAACAAAAACACGCTCATAAACAGACTGGAGAATAGTATAGAGTAACCCCACCCCAGGAAAAAAAATTACACCAATTACAATATGTGTGTGTGTGTGCGCGCGCATATATATATATATATATATATATATATACATA
>NC_068981.1:158095288-158096626 GCF_001194135.2 Octopus bimaculoides
TATATATATATATATATATTTGTGCATGTTTGCGTGTGTATATAAGGTGCCGAAAGAAAGGTAATTATCCAATCGGAACAATTTACTGAAATCACACAGTAAATAGCTTCAAGAGAAAATAGGTCGAAGCGTCACCTAATTGTTTTCAATGTGTGGAAGTAGAGAAGAAATTCACTTAGTAATAACGTGATTTTGAGTTCGATACCAGAGCGTAGCATCTTGAGCAAGTGTGTTTTCTAATATAGATCTAGGTCGAGTAATTTCTTGGGAGTGAAATTTAGTTGACAGAAACATGCTCTGCAAAGTATAAATCAATGAGAAAAAGCGTCGAAATGAAATATATTGAATATTTCGTGTCGATGACATTTGCCACACAATTTTTTCTTTTTTTTTTTATGAATATCACACAACTAAATTTGTGATGACTGTAGTTGATTCACTCGACCCAACCTTATTACTAATGGCGACGACGACAATGATGATGATAATGAGGAAAATGATGATGATGATAATGATGACGATGTTCACTACGACGGTAACAACGACGATGATGATAATGACAAGGACGACCTCGATGATGATGATCGTTATCATCATCACATTCACTTCGACGATATATCTTTATACTGTTATTCGTTGTTATGCTGTAACAAGTGATAACAAATAAAAACTCAAAAACAAAACGTTTTTATCCAAATAAAATAATTATTAATTAACTTAAAACATCGATGTTTGCTATATTCAAATCAAATTTTTAAAAACTGTATCCCCATCTGCCGCCAGGCTCGCAATGATTTGGGTACTAACTGACCACTTTGAAACATAAATTAGCTGCCAGGTTAGTAAATTCATCGTAGTTAAACTATTCAGAGTACATAATTGGTATGTATAACTGCAGTTAAAAATTGCTGAAAAATTTCAAGTGGACACAAAAATATATTGTTCCAAGATTTTCATAACATCTATTTATATGTGTTGTATTTATAGAGCGGATATCAACGAACAGAGAACGAAAGACTGGTAAACAAAGAAAAGCGTGGGGTGAGGTTAGGGGCGTGTGCGCACGTATACCCGCGCATGTTCGCATTTGTTAGATTAATCAAGTAACAAATATCCCAGACGCGCACACATACACACATATAAGGGTAGGTAAAGAGGACTTAGTGAAAATCTGTGAAAGTTTAATGAACATAACTGAAATTTACTATGGCCAAAATTAAAGTGACTTTAAAGAAAGATATGGTTTACTTTTATCAATAGGGATTTTTATTCAATCATAACTAGCATTCATGGTGAATGGCGCGCCGAATAGCATTGATATTTTTAGAACTTGTTCAA
>NC_068981.1:158097682-158105520 GCF_001194135.2 Octopus bimaculoides
TGTGTGTGTGTGTGTGTGTGTGTGTGTGTGTGTGTGTGTGTGTATGTATGTATGTATGTATGTATGTATATATATGTAACTACTAAGACTTTGGGCATATGCCTATTAGTATGCCGATTAAGACACATTCACCGTTTGGGCTACCTGATGTTATCTACAGTAACGATATAATTTTCACTGGATCTACTTCAGGAAATCTGTAGTGTTTGTTGAGTTTATAATTAATACAGGAAACGGAAGATAGATTTAGTACGAATTTATATTCAGCATGACGATGCAGGATGGGTCAAAACGATCGTCGTGCTCAATAAAGACTCGTACTATATCTATCTTCTGTTTCCTTTATCGATTATATATATATATATGCACGCGCGTGCGTGTATGCGTTTATACATATTCGCAATTATACATACACACAAACATACATAAACGCACACTCACATATAAATATATGCACACATATATATTTGTGTGGAGGTACAATGGACCAATGGTTAGGACAGCGGACTTGCGCTCGTAGGATCGCACTTTCGATTCCTAGACCGGGTGTTGTGAGTGTTTATTGAGCGAAAACACCTAAAACACCACGAGCCCCCGGCAAGGGGTGGTAGTGAACCCTGCTGTACTCTCTCACCACAACTTTCTCTCACTCTTTCTTCCTGTTTCTGTTGTACCTGTATTTCAAAGGTCCAGCCTTGTCACACTCTGTGTCATGCTTAATCTCCACGGGAACTATGTGTCTGTGGAGTGCACAGCCACTTGCACGTTAATTTCACGAGCAGGCTGTTTCGCTGAGTGCCACATTTTATGCATGTATGCATGCATGCATGTATGTATGTATGTATGTATGCATGCATGCATGTATGTATGTATGTATGTATGTATGGACGTATGTATGTATGTATGTATGTATGTAAGGCTATTTCGAAAACACTACCATTGATAGATTTCAATATTCTGAGGTCTGCCAGTTATGCCTGGTTAGGCACAGAGTTATGACTGTGTAGCTTGTCACGAAATAATTGTCGCCGTCTCCTTTCTTCTAGTAGCAATGTCGCGCGAAGAATTTTGAAAATTAACCTTGAATTTCGAAATTCCGGGAAACTGATTAGGCAGCACATTCCTTATCAATCAGAGCGTCACATAGACCACAGTAGCTCCGAAAATTATATCAAAGAAAAGGCTAAATCTATTAATTTTCTGAGCTTATATGACATTCTTAATTAATTTGTAAAGTTATATGGTAAAGAATATAATAGTATGACATGGGCGGCAGGTCTCAGATATAATATCGAGCATGTGACTGCGGGTATATATATGTATCCATATATATTTACATATATATTATTTTATTCTTTTACTTAGTCATGTGACTGCGCCCATGCTAGAGCACCGCCTTGACAGCTTTTATTTAATCGACCCCAGGACTTACTTATTCTATGGGTGACTTTTGCTAAACCGGTAAGTTACGAGGACGCAAACACACCAACACCGGTTGTCAAGTGGTGATGGGGGACAAACACAGACACAAAGACACACTTATATGTATATATATATATATATATATATATATATAAATATATATATATATATATATACATGATGGGCTTCTTTCAGTTTCCATCTACGAAATCCACTCACAAGATTTCAGTCGGCCAGAGGCTATAAAAAAGAAGACACTTGCCCAAGGTGCCACGTTGTGGGACTGAAATTGGAACTATGTGTTTTGGGAAGCAAGCTTCTTACCACACAGCCACGCCTGCGCCTAGAATATATGTGTGTATGTGTGTGTGCATGCGTGTGTGTATGTGTGTGTATGTGTGTACCTATGTGTGTGTATTCATTTTTGTATGCACGTATATATACATATATATAACTACATACATGCATACATACACACACACACACGTGTGCATGTGTATGTGTGTGTGTGTGTGTGTGTGTGTGTGTGTGTGTGTGTGTGTGTGTGTGTGTGTGTGTGTGTGTGTGTGTGTGTGTGTGTGTGTGTGTGTGTGTGTACGTGTGTGTGTGTGTGTTTATATATGTATAAATTATCTGGTGATATCAGTAAAATAAATACCAATGAAATACTGACGGTCGTCTGATTTTAATCAATTGTATTCACTTAGTAATTATTCTGGTATTCAGTACTCCAATCTTGTCTACTGAATTGACTTAATTACATTTGATATACTTACAGTGATATAGACAAAATCACTTACACATTTCGTTATTGTTATGTGAAAGAGGAAAGACTTTTCATTTTGTTTCGGGGCCCACTCGGATGGAGAGAGGAAGTTATCTTTGAAATGAAGAAATGACCCGAATGCTCGCGACAAAATAGACGCTACAATAGGCACCCAAATTTCCAGGTGATAGTGTTAAAGTATGCGGTGGATTAAGTCAGCTACCCCAGAGCTCAAAAGGGAGAAAGCTGAAATAAAACTTAGATAGATAGATAGATAGATAGATAGATAGATAGATAGATAGATAGATAGATAGACAGACAGACAGACAGACAGACAGACAGACAGACAGACAGACAGGTACATACGTTCATACATACATACATACATACATACATACATACATACATGCATGCATGCATGTATGCATACATGTGTGCTTGTACAGAATATGATGGTCAGACTAATATATATTGGAGGTAATATATGAGTTTGCCACTTCTGCCCGACTTTTCAAGGAAAGCTTTCTTGCAGCCCATTTCCGTATGAGATTGCTCATCTTGCTCGAAACTTTGTCCCACTTTTTATGCATCTGGAGGCCTGAAGCCAAACTGGTCCCAAGTAACCTTATTGATCCAAGCAACTTAACCGTTTGTCCAACACGGTTCTAGGTGAATTCGTCTACAACAATTCGTCTACAATTCATCTACATATACAATTTATCCACAACAATTTATCTGCAGATAAAACTAGAAAGAGATATAGGGATGGCTATTAGCATTAAACGAGCACTTATAAACTTCATTTTCTTAATGACTAAACTACCACTACATGACAATTTGTTTTTCCTATAGAGAACAATAGGAATCAATAACCACATTAAAGGAAGAAATAACTAGTCTTGTAAATGAACACAATCATACAATAGATGCTGCGGAATTTGAAACTACAGAAACTGTTATAAAAATATGGCAGATGGCGAGAACCACTAATGACACACCACAATCAATAATATCTATCGCTTTCGAAGGTTGCAATGAGGCTGCTGTGTCTAGACTCCCGTTGACGGAAGGTCTTAAAAGGACAGTACTTTTATAATGTAACAAAATAAAGCAATTCCAGCCTTAAGGACTTGCAATGAATTTTTTCGGACGAATATGCAAAATCCTTTACAGGTGAGACATTCTTAATATATGATTCAGGTCAGTGATAAACGCATGCTAATTTTTGCTACTAAACATAGCCTTCATTTACTTTCACAAACAAAGTAATCAATGGTTTGCTGATGATGCATTCATGATAGTTCCATTGTTGTTTCACCAGCTCTATATTTCGCATGGATTAAGAGAAAAAGCTGCAGTGCCGCTGGTGTTTGCGTTATCACCCAACAAATGTGAGGAAACCTATAGTCAGCTTTTACAGAAAATAATAAATTTAGAGTCATCCTGTGCACCGTTAACTGTAGCGATAGACTTCGAAAAGGCTATGCAAAATGCATTTCTCTAAGTAATTTCCAAATGTAAAACTCAAAGGGTGTTTTTTTTTTTTTCACTTCTTTCAACGTGTATTCAGTTCAGTTCAAAGAAATGGTTTCCAGAGATTATACGAAACAAATTCTGAATTTGCTTTGAGACTTCAGATGTTGTCAGCCATAGTATTTGTTCCAGTTGAAAAAGTGACTGAGACATTTGAAACATGCGATAATAATATTTTTCCTGATGAAGCTCAAGATGTAATAGATTATTTTGAGGACGCATGGATCGTCCGCCCTGGAAGAAGAAATATGCGAAGGCCTCCTATCTTTGCTCATGAAATATGCAATGTTTATGATGAGGCTTTGCAAAATTTACCAAAAACAAATAATGCAGTAGAAGGATGGCATAGGGCTTTCCAGGTCCAAGTAGCTGCTCACTATCCAAATATATGGAAATTCATTGATTGTCTTAAAAAGGGACAAAATTCTAATGAGGCTCAAATAGAACAATATGTCTCTTGAAGTTTACCCTGAAACTACAAAAAAGTACTACCGTGATACTACTAAACGTATTAAAAGACTAGTGGAAAATTTCAGCTGTACAAATATCTGTGATTATATTCGTGGAATAGCACATAACCTTTCTTTTTGAATCTTTCTTTTTTTTTTTTGAGAAAAGGTTTTTCATTTCTTTTTCGTTTTGTATCTTTTTAGCTTCGACAGCAATCTTATTGTGTCTTTATTTAATGAAGAATTTTATTTTGTAACTAACTACAAAACCTGTCTTTTTTTTACCTTTTAGTTAGATAGCCTTTAAGTTTTTTAAAGTTCAACACCTTCAAAGATGTCTCGAAAATAAATTTGTCTCTAAAATAAATTTTATTTGCATTATTTTACATTTTTTATAAGCTTGTAGATGAATTGTATCCGTAGATAAATTACTGTACATGAATTGTTGTAGATGAATTGTTGTAGACGAATTGTTGTAGACAAATTCGTGGGATACTATCCAACACACCAGTGGCATAGGCTTAGTCTAAATACTGATCTGTCTCTGGCACTGAGGATGGGCTGATGTTTTCCGTTATCTTCAGAGCAGTGATTAGTGATGCTAGGCTGGCAGAAACGTTAGCACACCGGACGAAATGCTTAACGTCGAGCTGGCAGAAGCGTTAGCATGCCGGGCGAAATACTTTGCGGTATTTCGTCTGCCGTTACGTTCTGAGTTCAAATTCCGCCGAGGTCGACTTTGCTTTTCATCCTTTCGAGGTCGATAAATTAAGTACCAGTTGCGTACTGGGGTCGATCTAATCGACTGCCCCCCTCCCCAAAACTTTCGGGCCTTGTGCCTTGAGTGGAAAAGATTAGTGGTGCTAGGGAAGCTGTACTTCCCGGGACTTGTAAAAACATTTTCTAGGCGTATAAAAAGTAACCTCTTAAAGCAGATCTTTTCTAAACCAAATAATGGATGAGACGTTCAAAATTTTCGAAGTATCTGTTTGAAAATTATCCAAAGAAAGAAAACTTTTCACTCAGTTCAACTTAATAACACGACACTTTAAGAACGGTTTGACAGCTGTCTTTTTTTCTGCCTTTTCAGCTCAGCAGAAAATAGTCAAGTGGATTTTACTTCCACATGTATAATACTTACACTTTCTGCTTTATATCACCAGTCATATCTACTTTCTTTCAGTCTCTCCTAGGGGCACAACTCCGAGAGTGTTCTGTGCTCTTCGAGAGAGAGGATCATCAGAACCTGCATGTCCCAGCAGAATCTGCCCCCGACTAGGAGTCAGTCCACATCAACTTGTCATAATATTCTGCAAAAGTGACGATGAGACACCGGCCAACATCGGCACCAGTTTCCCTTGCTATAGTTCCTTTATTATGTTAATTACGATACTCATCTATAAGCAGATGTGCGGTGCACCAGTTTGACCTTTCTTAATACATTTTCAATTAGGAAAGTTATTTGCCACGACGCTAAGAATAGAAGATAAATCTATTCATATGTTGTCTCGGTTCTCTTACAACAGTTCTTTTGAGGCCATAGCAAATCCTTTTAGGCCTTCACAAAACAGAAATATGACACTTTTCTTTTTGCTTGATCTTCAGTAAAGATACAAATTCTTTTGTTATACGCGGCTGTCACGCTTCATTCTGTGACAAGATTAGATCCATGCCTAAAGTCACTTGTTGACCTATAATTGTAGCAAAGGAATTGACATTCATTTCTTGTTAATATTGTACATAATTTTGTTGGTTTTGCCGATAATACTCTCTTATATCGTACATAATTGTTTTGGAGAATCAACTTGCGAGTGTTTGTGCTTGCAATAATTGTTTCAAATGTTATTTCTTCCTGTTTATACCTTCAATATGTTTATCTTAAAATTTTAAAATTTCTTTCGTTTACTTGAAAATTATTTTATATTTTTTGAGGCGAGTATCTTTGGTGCCACTTTCTTTCTTGTAAACACTCCTGCTGTTCCGAAAGGTGAGGAAACATTATTGGAAAAACTAAACGTAAACACAGGAAAATTTTTCAAATAAATCTTGTCTAAAGAAAACAGCTATTTTTTCATCCCAAGTACATGGATGAGCGTCCAAAATTTTCGAAGTCCCCTCTTTGCAATATAATGCAAAACAAAAATGATTCCTCCGGTAAGACTTTAATGTTGAAGTACTTTCAGAACAGTTCGACAACACATCTGTTCACAAGGAGACTAATCGATTACATCGACTCCAGTGTTTCACTGGTACTTGATTTATCTACACTGAAAGGATGAAAGGCAATGTCGACCTTGGTGGAATTTGAACTCAGAATGTAAAAACAGACACAGTGCCGCAAAGCATTTTGCCCAGCATGCTAACGATTCTGCCAGCTCGCAGACTGGAGGAGGAGGAGGTAACAATATCGACGACGATGATTATGACGATGATATTTATTTATCATAAGAGCAACAGATGGAAAGCATAAAAATATTCCCGTTAACAAAAATAAAAGTCATTTATCTGAGGTGTTGATCAAATTGAATGAAAAAGAATTATTTCAGTGAAAAAAAGATTATCAATGTGGAATTAATATATTTGGGATTGGAGCGAAATTAGATTGTAGTACCGAATGACATTAATAAAAATGAAAGACATGTTGCTTTTCTCATTTATTTTTAATGTTTTCTTTTATTTATTTACCTTTTGTTTGTTTCCCTTTTCTTTTGGTTTTACGACAGGTATCTTTCGATAAGATTAGCAGCGCGTAAAATATTCAAACTTTATATATAGTTGTTCGCTTTATAATCTTATTGTGATAACATTATATAGCAATGATTGTGTGAGAACGTGAGTGCGTGAACGATAAAATGATAGAGTTGTATAACACAGTTAGCTGTCGAGGTGCCGTTTACAGATTTCATTTCTGTGTATCAATAATAAAACATCCTATTGAAGTCCACCTCTCAAAAGGAGTCCACCTCTACTTACAAAAGGAGTTAAACTCAGCTCTGCGAACTAACAAAACAGTCGTCATTTTTCTAGTAATGGTGCTACTTACTGTAGTAAGCAGTTTTAATTGTTCGATACTATATTACAGTTCAGAGAATGTTGTGACACTTCTTCATGCTCTCAGCTGCCTCCCCATTGCCCGCTGCTCGTTAGGCTCAGAAAATATCCGTCAAAGTATTGGTCTCTCTCTCACAGGTTTATGGTTGAGCTTGTGGCAGTTGAGACTTCCGATGTTCTTGGCCCCCGGACCATATCCCTACTTTTATACATATTGTATAAAAGTAGTGGAAGTTTTTCAGGGTTATATATATATATATATATACTTATATAAAGGGCATTATTACAGAAAATAATAACGCCACACGGTGGACTTCTCAAAATAACCACATTTAGTACCTAATGCGAGGAAAAACAACCAACAGAAGACGACCAACTTTCTTTTAAATAAACTTAACTGTGTATCGGCCGATTTCGCGATTACTAGAATGAATCTAGATTTCGTTCATCAGCACAGTATTGTCCCAAAAATATATATAAATAAACAGAATTCTCACCTCACCAAAAACGAACACACTACGTATCCGACAGAGTAAAGGGAATGAAGTTTATTTGTATATATCTTTATCAAAGAAGCGGGAATACTTCCGGGTTGCTTCTGGGTATCCATGGGGAGA
>NC_068981.1:158106374-158110995 GCF_001194135.2 Octopus bimaculoides
ATATATATATATATATATATATATATATATATATATATATATATATATATACATATATACATATATGTGTGTGTATGTATGTGTGTGTATGTTTGTGTGTTTGTGTTTGTCCCCCACAATCGCTTGACAATCGGTGTTGGTGTATTTACGTCCCCGTAACTTAGCGGTTCGGCAATATAGACCGATAGAATAAGTACTAGGCTTATAAAGAAGTCCTGGAGTCGATTTGTTCGGCTAAAGGTGGTGCTCCAGTATGACTGTAGTTAAATGACTGAAACAAGTAAAAGAATAAAAGCATGTATATATATATATAATGAATGTATATTCATATTGTATATGTATTCATATAAACATATTTACATCTATATGAATATAGATATGTTCATATATAATTCATATAAATACATACACACACACGTACATGTGTGTGTGCGTGCGTGTGTGAATAATTATGTATATGTGTATGTGTCCATACAAGTTAAAGAATTTATAACTCATAAGCACCTAATTATTAAACTGGAAAAATTATCAGAGAAACCATTTTTATTCATTTCTTTTTCATATATATATATATATGTATATATATATATATACACGTCTATATGAGTTAGAGGTTAGACAACCATCTAAGGGATAAAAAATATCCAGTATACTACTGGATATACATATATGTATTTATATCCAAATGCTTACTGTTGTAAGGCAAAGGCAATAGTACAATTGAACAATAGGTATGAGTGGAGGTAAACAAAAGTTTACCCAGAATTTATAAGGCAGAGAAGAAAATGGAGAAGATAATTAGTTGACAAACATCTGTCTACAGACATCAATTAGATGTATTTATTAATTACAATCATATGGATAAATAAATAAATAAATAAATAAATAAGAATAAATGAGTGAATAGAACTCTACTCTTACAGCTGTTTCTGCTTTGGGGGTCCAGCATGCCAAAGTTGGTACATCATACCAATATTATACAGAGATTGTACAAAAGTTAAACAAACGTTGGACAGAAGCTGGACAATAACTGAGCCCCGAAGCTTCATCAGAGAGTCCATAATGGTAAGAATCAACCATAATGGTAAGAATCAACCATGTAAAAAAATTAAAATAAAATAATAAAATAATAAAAATAGTAAGAAATGATAAAAAAGTAAATTCCAAGATAATATCCAGAGGTTGTGAGACTACATCTTATTTCAAATATACATACATACATACATACATATGTACGTACGTATGTAAGTATGTATGTATGTATGTATGTATACACACAATAAACACACATACACACAAACGGGCATGTTTGAAAAGGATATGTTTCAAATATTTTTATTTAGCTGACATATCTCTGGATTATATAAGTAAGACCGTTCTAAATCCTTACAGCTCTGTTACGGCTCATTGTCACCCCTTCGCTATTCCATTCCCTTCTCATTGCTTCTCTCACACACTCACATACATTTATCACTCTTCCACACGTATCCTAAAGACATCGGTAATGGAAGATGTCATAACGGCAATAATGCGATAAATATGTAAATGTACATGTGTATCAGTGTGTGATGTAGGCTAATATATTCGACAGCCAAAATGGAACCAAAATCTGTTTCTGATTTAAATTAATGTCGCCTTCTTCTGGTACACTTGGCTACAGGGAGGGATGTCCGTACGCCAATCAGCATGGCTGGATCTACATAAACTTACATTTCTTTAAGCCGTTCACTTCTGACGATGGGCTTTTGTGTCTGAAATATATAAAAGTCACTTAACTTTTCCTTTCCACTTTGTTAGAAGCTCTTCGCCTTCATTATTTGTCATTTTACTTCTGTGTCACAATGCTTCAAGCAAACTACAACGTTGTTATTATTATTATGTCTGGGATATTTTTGAAACTAAAACGCTACAAAAACAGCCTGCGATATTCTAACACTAAACTTAACTTTAAATCTAATCCTGCCTAATTCGCACTGGTTTGTTATTTCGACTATATAATGTTGGTGTTTCTTTTTTTCCTTTTAAGTTAGGGGGTAAAGAAGTGTCCATGACACTTTACACGGCCTCCAAGAATGGTGGGAAGTAGAATAGAAGTTATCATCAAACTGGAGGTCTGACCCGAATGATTGTAGCAGAGTGGGATCTGCTAATGGTTCTCAAGATGCCAGTGGGTGTAGTTAAACTGAGTGACCAGCTTAAGTCAACCACCCAAATAAATCATGGCTGTATTTGAACTCATTACGCAAAGAGCTGGAATCAATACAACAAGGCATCCGATCTGATTTTTACAGTTCTGCCAACTTGCTATCCCGGATTGGTGCTTTTCTTCATCAGTCCCGAAAAGCTGTAAGATAATATTGATCTCAGTGGCTTTTGAACTGAGTGCCTGGACGAAAAGCACGAAGCATTCTAGCCAACTATCTAACGGTTCTACCAAAGAAAAGTGTTTCCTAGTTGCGGGTTTTAGTCCTTTCAAGACGAAATTATAATCAAGTTTTCCTGAAGTTTAAAATTCAGCTACACTTTTCAAAGCTACGGCAATGGTGGAAGTAATCAAACTTAATGAATTAAACTGACTAGTTGTTCTCTCTATGGAACAAACATTAGTTTGTTATTGGTGCTTTTCTGACTAAATGAACTGAAAGAAGTAAAATACAGTGCCCTTCCGCCAAGGGAGCTGACACAAATACTGGACCGACTTCAGTATATTATTTGTGCATAGATAATCTCATATATCTACCGAAGGAAGTCTCTATGTCGTCACTGGACCGTCGAGAAATAACAGACAGGTCTCCCTCAACATTTACACCAATCGTCTTAAACAACGAACGGTGTATTGGATAATGTGGACGTAAACTTCAAAAAAGACGGGGTCGTCACAACTGGAATGTCTTTGAACGCAAGTCCGTAGTATGCTGACCTGGACTAAGAACGACGACGACGACGATGATGATGATGATGATGATGATTATAATGATGATGGTATCACTAAAAAAAGACGACACGACTACGAAGATGCACTAGTTTAATTCTGAATATAGCAGAATGTGATAATTATTTCATACACAAATAGTAAGTTGATAAAAAAAAAAAAACTATAAAAACAGTATCCATCGGATACAAATTAAATGATATAATTAAAAACTATAATTTTGAACTTACTAATCGAAGAATTTATGTAGTTAATCTAAATACTTAACCGATAGGAATTAGTAGTATGAGTTAGATTTAGTACTCGACTATTTCTCACTGTTCATCTAAAATTACATTCACCTAGAATATACGGAAAATATCAAATTTACCAGTACAATGTCACTGCATTGCTATAGTTCATTATTTAACATTGAGAAATAGATACAGCCCTTGTCATTTTTTTGCTTTTTGTTTTTGCTTTCCATTCACACAGTACTGTTACACAGTAGTTAATGTACATGTACAGTTTTAGCATGGTTTCGAGAATTAGAGCGGCGATTTGGCAGGATCGTTAGTGCGCCGAAAAATGCTTGGCGGTATTTTGTCCGTTTTTACATTCTTAGTTCAAAATTCGTCGGGGTTGATATCTCCCTTCATCCTTTCTGGTCAATGAAATAAATAGCTATCAGTTCAGGAATGAAGTCAATACAATCGAAACTTTCAGACCTTGTGCCTATAGTAGAAAGGGTTATGGTTTCGAGAGTTACAGATGAGCGAGATGAGAAATTATGAAGCAATCAGCCAATGGAAAGGTGATTTTTATTCTGCAGTCGTTGCGGCACTCTGTTCCAAATCATGTAATGGAATCTTAGTATCACAGAGTGGAATGGCTCCCAGAAGTAAACCAGTCAATTGTAACACTATACAAATAATGAATATTTCCTGAGTTTGCTTTGAACGAGTTCTTTTAAACGCTTGGACCATGACAGAAGAGTTACAAACCATCAATTCGCAATAAAGTCAGTATGGAATTATTGAAAATTCGTTAATGAATCAAAAGGGAACATCAACGTAATTACTTGACCTACAAAAAATAGCAGCCAAGTTAACTTCATATCACACAGGTCACATTTAGTGATGCAGTCATAGACAGACTGAAAAAATAGAGACTCGATTGTCAAGATACAATGCCTTTGATCATAAGTTTGTCATTATACAATAATTAAAGTGTTAAACTATATGTAACATTTTGGAACATCTTGTTCTTTAGAACCACAGAAATTCATAGAGTAAGAAAAACAAAACTGCCAACTTTTCTACCTGACGTTTTTCTATGTGACTGCAGTCCCGCCACTGTGGAATCCGTTGTCGTCAGAATGAAATAGAATAATATTAGGAAGAGAAATGTATAAGACTTGGTAGACAGATGCCAGATGTTGGTTACAATAATAATGCTTATCGTGGTTCTCTTACGCAACACAGATAACCGAATCTATTTACACAATTCATATTTCGTCATAGCAATATGGATCGTGTGTGCAGATATGTAGGCACACATTTATAACGTATAACCATACACACATACTCACACGCACATGCACGCACATACACACACACTCTCTCTCTTTCTCTTTCTCTCCATATACATATATATATATATGTGTATATATATATATATATATATATATATATATATATATATATATAT
>NC_068981.1:158112152-158114274 GCF_001194135.2 Octopus bimaculoides
TATATATATGTATATATATATGTATATATATATGTATATACATAAATATGTATATATATATATGTGTGTATATATAAATATAGATAGATAGATAGATAGATAGATAGATAGATAGATAGATAGATAGATATACATACATGCGTACATATAATATAAACAAATACATGTGTGTGAGTGTGCGTATGTATGTATATACACACACACACACCCACATATGTGCGTATATGCGTCTGTATAAACATAGATATATGTATTTATGTATACAGAAATACACACACACACACACACACAGATACACACACTTACGTCGAGGCAGTGGATCGGCGAAACTTCGAAATTTCTATTATTACTTTTCCTTGTAAAAATAAACACCATACTGTTATATATTGCGCGCTTCTTCAGTTTTAAGTTTTATTGCCATTATATATACTTATAAATAAAACACACATCAATACACACACACACACACACACACACACACACACACACACACACACACACACACACACACACACATACATACATGTATGTATGCAGAGAGAGAGGGGGAAATGAAGGGCGTGAAATAGGGGGAGAAATATACAGTGGTTGAATTGATAAAAGAGCGTATTAAAGAAAAAGAAACATTAAAAATATACGCAACCTGACACCAACAATTTGGAATTTTAATCTGAGGACCATTCGGATCGTTAAATATGTGGCGTGATTTTAATTCTGTTTTACTTTCTTAACTTACTTTTGTTTCATTCTGACACCAATATACTTATTAACATGATACTCCTTTTTTTTTTAATAAGTTAGTGATCAAGGCCAGAAAATCATTGTTCGTGGCCTCTGCAGGCCCTGACCGACTGATGAGATTGGTGCCTGCTCTAGCTCAGCTTCAACATCTATCGAGAAAATATCGAGGGTCTTGTCTAAATGATTACAATAGAGTGAACTCCACGAAAATCAGTGAAGGAATATATGTTAGATGGTATTATTATTTTGCACCAGGTGAGTTCAAATTCCGCCTAGGTCAGCTTTGCCTTTCATCCTTTCGGAGGTCGATAAATTAAGTACCAGTGAGACACTGAGGTCAATGTCATCGACTAGTTCCCTCCCCATAAATCTGAGGCCTTGTGCCTCCAGTAGAAAGGATTATTTAGCACCAGGAAGGTGATGAGCTGGCAGAGTCATTAGCACACCGGACAAAATTCTAAGCGCCATTTCGTCTGCTCTGAGTTCAAATTCCGCCGAAGTTGACTTTGGCTTTCGTCCTTTCGAGGTCGATAAAATAAGAACCATTTGAGCACTGAGGTTGATATAGTTGACTTACTCCGCCTCCCGAAATTGCTGACCTTGTGCCAAAATTTGAAATAATTATATAGCGCTAGGAAGGTGCCGAGCTGGCAGAGTCGTTAGCACGCTGGACAAAATACTTAGCGCCATTTCGTCTGCTCTGAGTTCAAATTCCGCCGAAGTTTGACTTTGCCTTCCATCCTTTCAGGTTCAATGAAATAAGTGCCACTTGTGCACTAGGGTCGACGCAATCGACTAGCCTCTCCGCCAAATTTCACGCTTTGTGCCTATAGTAGATAGAATTATATAGCATCGGATCCACCGAGGTCGAATTTGTCTATCATCCTTTCGGGGTCAGTAAAATAGTTACCAGTTAAGTACTTGGATCAATATAATCGACTTGCACCTCCCCTCAAAAGCAGCTGACCCTATGCCAAAACTTGAAAACGTTACTATTTAGCATCAGGTCCGCCGAGATTGACTTTGCCTTTCCTCTTTTAGGGGTCGATAAATAAGTACCAGGTTAATGTGATCGATTATCACTCTCCCCAAAATTTCAGGTCTGTGCCAATAGTGGAAAGGATTATTTAGCCCCAAGTCAACCCTGACTCAACAGACCTATGATTATAAGAACAAAAACATTCCCTTCTTGCTCTTTTGTATATTTAAGTTTATATTGCCAAATGTATCTTCCCTGTTTAAAGATCCTAAGGTATGATTTGAGGGAATTTTTCCATTTCTCGCAGCCTTCACGGAGGCTTTCTATATTTATGGCCTTGTGAGTAGATTTGGTAGACGGAAAACTGAAAGACGCCCGTAGTATATATATATATATATATAT
>NC_068981.1:158114513-158118275 GCF_001194135.2 Octopus bimaculoides
AATAAAAATAAGAAATAAAAATAAATAAAAATAAGAAATAAGTGGAAATTTTAACGGTGAGTGTGTTAAATTTTAAGGCACAATAAGAAAATGACTCTCCCCAGACACAACAGAATATGCTTCAACACACGAAATCACATAAAAAATCTTGCAAAATCTTGTATGTATGTGCAATATAGTTATGTGTGTGTATATTTGTGTCTGTGTTTGTCCCCCCAACACACACACACACACACCATCGCTTGACGAACTATGTTGGTGTATTTACGCCCCCGCAAACTAGCGGTGCGGCAAAAAGACACCGATAGAATAAATAAGAGGCTTATAAAGAATGAGCTCTGGGTCAATTTCTTCGGCTAAAAAAGCTCCTTTAAAGCAGTGCTCCAGCATAGTCGCTGTCAAATGACTGAAACAAGTGAAAGAGTATAATGTATAAATTTTGAATTTATGACTTGGATTCGATTCAAGATTACCGTCACAGCATATGGTCAGTGAGTTGGCCGCAAACAGTAAAGGACAGGGCTTAAAGACGGAGTATGTCAAGTTTCGATCCCTGATTCTAGAGATTTATGATCAAAGTACATTCCGGGACAGAGGGTATTATTTTTAGATACAGTGATTCTCGGATCACATTATCCAATACTTTTTTGAAGGGGATTTGATTACATTTTCTTGTAGGTTAAATAAAAACGTAAAGGTTCTCTTGTTGGCTCAAGTTCGTGCATGTAGGTGATTGGTGTAAAGAAAGTTATAAGCTTTTGGTAAACGAAGCCGACAACCAAGTCTTTAATTTCCATTTAAAGCAAAAAGTACTTCCCTTGCTTTCCTAATAATATTCGAAAGAAAGACATAACCATCATACATTCGGGATTTTGAGACGACCAAGTTCTATAAGGAACGCAATGAGAATCAAAACCACACCCCTTACTCCATTACCTTCCACGAAAAATCGATCTCGGCACATGGCTTTAGTGTGTGTGTGTATGTGTGCGCGCGCGCGTTATTTTTTGTTTATTTATTTACTCTCAAATTTTGCTGCATTGGACCAAATATCAAAACAGCTCCAGCAAGTAATTTTATGTTAATCTCTGGCCCGGAAACACAGATGCAATAAACAAGTGCAATGTGTTTGGCTACATACAGACATAAGTGCTGATTATTATAAATATCTTCCATTTTTTTATTTTTTTATTTTGTCAGACCGAAATATCGGTGACATGATGACTTTCCAGTTTTCTTACTTCTCAATATATTTGCCATAGGGAATTAATCTTGATATTTGATTATGTATAACTAGTTTCCGCTTAAACCTTTAACATTATTTATCAAATGAGAGCATTTTTGCTATAATTACATCGCTCAGTTAGTCTGCTGCCATCAGCTGGTAATTTGTAGCCAGTTGTTGCGTAGTTTTTTAAATTACTTTACGAAGACAATCCTATGAAGACCACATTATTCATTATATGAGAATAATGGACTCATACCTGGCTGTTTATATCCGTACCTTTATAAGTTCAGTATTTCTTTTTACCTCGTTTCTTTGTCTTATTTTTCTTCACCGTTCTTTGTCTCTCCCCACTCTCATTCTATCTGTCTATCCCTATTATTTTCTCTCACTTTCATTCTCTTCCTCTCCTCTCCTCTCCTTCCTCTTTCTTTCTCTCTTTATCTTTCCCCGCTCTTTCTACCTCTCGCTTTCGCCTTGCCGTCACCTCTTTCTAATATCCATATAATAATCATGACAATCTCATTCCTTTTTTGCCTATAGCCAACGCTATCGTTACCTATTGATCCGGATCTGTCAGTCATGCTTACTACTCCTTTCTTCTCAGAATAAACAACTGGAATTATCGATCACTTACAAAGACACAGTCCCAGTTTTATAGAAGAAATTATACGATCTTGCAACATTCATGCTTTTCCTACATCACATTAGTGATCTGTCTTCAACTATCTCAAATGTTTCATTTCACTGTTTTTCAAATGTTTCCTCTTCGGAATCAGCAGCTCTGAACGATAATTGACCATCAAAGTATCTTAAATTGATGGGAAGGAGAAAATCTTAACTCGTTAACACTAGTGAAAACACTAGCACACTGTTCCATCAGTTGCAACCGCTCTTCTTGTTACTCTCGACTGATTAAATATGTTCCTCTCTGCATCCAAGCCAACCAGATTCACCAATCGCGTTTTCTTTCGTTAATCATCAACCATATTTGATCAACCTTTCCCTCCTGAAACTGCAACCTTCTTAAACTCCTTTGTCTACGTTTTCAAGCCGGACATCAAGTCTAAGAGAGGTTGTGGAAAGTCAATGAAAACTACTCCCTTTTCTCGGCATAAATAACGAAAAAACTCACATCACAAATAATATCATTTCTTTCTTTCATAAATTTCTTTCATATTTCTTCTTTCATATATTCTTTATGTACAAATCATTGGCATAAAATATAACAGGTCATGTGATCAGAATAAAGGAAGAAGGGTGCTATTCATGCTTGTACATATACATCTGGGAAAACACTAAAACTAAAACTAAGTGGAGACCGAATGAAACAAGATTTCGGGCAGTCTTTATTGAGATGTTGTTTCGAGTTACCGGTTAAAGAAATTTTATGCTCGAAATTAACATGTTGAAACTTTTAAACGTTTGCTGGGTCAGAGAATAAAATGGGTCAATTTTATATAACGGAATTCAAATTGAGGCAAATTATAACAATCAGAACTTAACTGACTTGTCAAACGGAGGAAAACAGGGCCGGAACTTGTACAATTGCATTGAAATACAATCAACTTTATATATCTGTCTCCGGTTAAGTTAGAATTAATTCCAATGTATCGTAAATTGTCTGTCGGAGACAGTTCAGTTATTTTTAACAGCTACTCAGCTGAAAGTTGACTTGTTATCCAATCTTGTAAAACATTTAGTCATGCATTCCTAATGGTAAGACATCATTATTATCGTATACATCTTAACTGCCAAATTCGACTCTTATTAGCTGCCAACGATCCAAAATTCAACATCCATACACACACGTACACACACAAACGCAAACATTCATACAAACACTACATCGTAAAGTGCTATTGCCTTTGTCGTTATCGTCATCATCAGCATCATCATCATTATCCTCGTCATCGTCACCATCATCATCATCATCATCATCATTATCATTATCATCATTAACATCATCTGCAACTCATAACAGAGACTTCGTCTACGCAAAATTGTTCGATCGAAAACCAATGCAATTTCGCCAATATTTATACATTCTCTGTCAATATACATTGGTGAAAAATACACACACATACACACACACACATACACACACACAAACACACACACACACACACACAAATACACACACACACACATACACACACAAACACACACACAAACATACACACACAAACACAGACACAAACATACACACACAAACACACACACACACACAAACACACACACAAACATACACACAAACACGTGTGTGTGTATTTATGTATGTGCGTATTCTTTTATTCTTTTACTTGTTTCAGTCATTTGACTGCGGACATATGTTTTTGTTTTTAGTCGAAGAAATCGACCCCAGGACTTATTGTTTGTTAGCTTAGTACTTATTCCATTGTTTTTCTTTTACTGAACCGCAAAAGGTTACAGGAACGTAAGCACACCAACATCGGTTGTCAAGCGATGTTGGGGGACGAGCAGAAACACAAAGACACAGGCATATATATATATATATATATATATATATATATATA
>NC_068981.1:158118431-158118896 GCF_001194135.2 Octopus bimaculoides
GAATGTGTTGTTCAAGTTTTAACCTTTTCTTTTTACTTGTGATTCATATAAAAATATGAATTAATCCTAATACAATGATATAAAATTAGAACATTGTTGTGTTTTCATACAGGTCTGAAAGAAAAGCAGATCCCCATATATATATATATATATTTATATATATATATATATATATACATACACACAGATAGATAGATAGATAGATAGATAGATAGATAGATAGACTTCCATAGGGCTTCCTCATCCCAAATTCCACTCACAAGGCTGAAAACACTTGACCAAGGAGTTGCACAGATGGGTTCGAACCTACAACCACCTAGTAGGGAAACTACATACATGCAAGAACACGCACATGAAGGTACGGGCAGACATACTCACACACACACACACACCACGTGCATGCGTGCGCGTGTATGTCTATGCATGTATCTCTCTCTCTCTCTCTCTCTCTCTCTCTCTCTCTCT
>NC_068981.1:158120320-158121369 GCF_001194135.2 Octopus bimaculoides
ATATATATATATATATATATATATATATATATATATATATATATATACCATGTAAACACACACTTATATATATATACATATTAATATATACAATGTGTGGGTGCAATATACACACTAAATATATTAGTGGTTCGTGCTTCTCCTTGTTAAACATTAACAAAAAAACCTTTAATGTTATTATTGTCATAAACACTGACATCTTGAGCCTCATATCCGTTCTGTCCTGCCTTAACTATCTCTAACCTTTCCGCTGGAGCAGAAATCTGACCACTTTAACGTTACAATACGGCAAAGGTCAATATACTTCAGCACTTTATACCTTAATTAATATCCTTATTATTTATTATCACCGCCTTTCTGACTTCCTCTGTTTCTGTCGTTTGTATTGATGCTGATATTGTCTTCATTGTCCTTTTCCGTTGTCTTTTGCGTCGTCTTTAAGATTTCTTGTTGACATGTTTCCTGAGAAAACAACTGACTGCTAAATAAAGAATATGAAACGCATGGTTAATTATACATTCAGGAGGTTAGCGGAGGGAGCTGGCTAAATATAGATAGTCTATTAATATCTTCAAGGTAGACGTCGTCTGTAGATTTTTCAAGAAACTAAATAGATACTGTTTGTATATGTTCACTGAAAAGACTGTGTCTGGTTGTTGGTTTCATAACCAATGTCTATATATTTTAGATAAAGATTTATGACCGTCTCTACGCTATTTATACAGAGTCTGCTAAACACTGTTTAAAGCCGACATAAAGAATCCATGTGTTCCGAAGACAAATATTCACAGAGCACATGATATTAATATTCTACCTTCGATATACTGTCACTAAATGACAAATGAAACCTTTTGTTAGATCACAGTCATCAGTTTTACCAGGATTTTCCATCTCATCAGAAGGGACAGAGCTTTAAGGGTCTCACAAAGTTAGCTGTTCTCTGAATATGTGCGACATGATTACATTTATTAACGAGAGAAGGAAAGGCACTATTCTGTACAGGAGCAACTTATGGACGTCTATCTGAAACAGAAGTATGTTTGGGGGGG
>NC_068981.1:158121628-158123488 GCF_001194135.2 Octopus bimaculoides
GTGTGTGTGCATGCATGTGTGTATGTTCGCGCGCGCGCAGGTGTGTGTGTATGTTCGTGTGTTTACGTTCGACTTTCATTACCTTCTCGAAAGTTTTACAGATTTTTACAGTTCCGATGATGGATTGGATCTGTAGTCTTCGAATTAGCTTTCTCCTTTCTGGTTTTGAGGAGCCTAATTTCTCAAGATTGGTATTTAGGCAGTGTGTTACATATCCCAGGGCCCCAATAATTACAGGTATAAACCTGAACTTGTAATCTAGATAGAATAACTGCAGATTTCTCAATAGTGCAGCGTAAGTGTTCTCTTTTTCACTAATCTTCAGGTTTATGTTAACATCTATTGGGCGGCTAATTTCCACAAGTGTACATAGTTTCTCTTCTCTATCCCAAATCATTATATCAGGTCTTTTGTGCTTACATTTTATTGAGATCTTCACTGGGACATTACACCAGTGCTCTTTTTTATTATGAGTGGCTATGGTTTCTACCATACTGTGAGTTCTTATTTCTTTGTCCTCGGGGTTATCCTTCCGACGGATTTCATTATTAAGTGTCGTATTTACATCATATCTCATCGGCAGATAAAACCGTGATGACATTTTCGGACAACTGTTTATGATGTGCATGATATCTTCGGTGTTAACTCCACAAAGTCTGCATTTGTTGTATATATATGTATATATGTATGTGTATATATATGTATGTATATATGTATATATGTATGTATATATGTGTATGTATGTATATATGTATGTATGTACGTACTTGCGTATGCATGCATGTATGTAAGTATTACGTGTGTGTGTGTGTGTGTGTGTGTGTGTGAGTATGGTAATATATAAAATGTGCAATAATATATTTTTGCTACATTTGCGTGTGAGTGTGTGATATTTATAAAGTGTGTGCTATCATGCCTTTACGTATATGTGTCTGCGTCTGTGTGAATAATATATATATATCGAGAGACGAAGAGCAATCATATATTTGTTATGTGTGTGTGGTGTGTGTGTGGTGTGTTTGTTTGTGCGCGCGAGCGTGTGTGAGTATGCAGTCGTGTACTTGTCTACTCGTTTATGGAGGGAGGGACTTTATAACAACGTATTTGCCTACGCGCATGTGCGCATGCGCATGAGACACAGAAAGAGTGAGTGAGCAATCATCTGTTTGCCTTCATGAGTGTGGAGTGTGTATGTGCGAGTGTGCTCACGCACGCATTGAGTTATGTGTGTGTATGTGTGTTCGTGCACGTATTGTTTTGTGTGTGTGTGTGTGTGCTCGCGCGTTGTGTTGGGTGTGTGTATACATATATGTATGTATGTTACTGTAAATATATTTATACTTGTGTATACGTGTAAACTTGCGCATGTGTCTTTCTTATGTTTGCATATCTGTATTTTGTGTGTGTGTGTGTGTGTGTGTGTGTGTGTGTGTGTGTGTGTGTGTGTGTGTGTGTGTGTGTGTGTGTGTGTTCGTGTGTGTGTGTGCGCATGTGCGCGTACAAGTTGATATATATGCACGTCATTACATATTGAGTTCTGTGTATGTAAGTGTGTATAAGTCAGTGCAGTGCATGTATGTGAGAACTTCCGCTGTGTGCATATGTATTAGTACGTGCGGTTCTAAGTAAACTTATGTGTGATCGTGTTTCTATGGGTATACGTGTATATGTATGCGTTCGTGTGCGTGTGTATGTGTGTGTGTGCCTTCATGCGTGCGTATGTTTGTGTGCGTGTGTGTATCCCCTTGCGTACGTGCGTGTGTGTGCGCGTGTGTGTGTGTGTGTGCGTGTGCCTCCTTGTGTGTGTGTGTGTGTGTGTGTGTGTGTGCATGTGCCTCCTTGTGTGTGTGTGTGTGTGTG
>NC_068981.1:158123772-158125823 GCF_001194135.2 Octopus bimaculoides
TCTCTCTCTCTCTCTCTCTCTCTCTCTCTCTCTCTCTACGTAATTCAACGCCAGCCTAGCCATAAGCCAACAAGTTTCTGTGGAATAGCTAGTGCTCAAGTGGACAGATATCAATCATCGACACAAACAGCTGTTTCCAAAACTTCTAAGTATGTAATCGTTATCGGTAAACCACTACCATCACCACCGCCGTCGCCGCCACCGAAGTCACCACCACCACCAATACTACTACTACTACTACTACTACTGTTAATAATAATAATAATAATGATAATAATAATAATAATAATAATAATAATAGAAAACTGTAATGGTTGTGCCTATAATAATTAGTGCATTGGGAACTGTAAGTAAAGATATAGACAAATAGCTGAAGGAGAGTGGAGTAGAATATCCTGTAGAGCTTCCACAGAAAGTTTACCTCTTAGGGACAGAGAAGATTATCAGGTGGTGTGAAGGGGTTCTAAGCACTTGAAAGATTATTGAAAGCTAGTGGATACCTAAGGTTATAACCCTCTGCCCATATAAACCCTGCAGGGAATAAGACCGAACCTGAGTCAAATCGATAATATTTTTTCTCTTATTATTGCCGCAAGGGCAATGAAACAGAAGATATGACATTTCAAAGAAGAGTTATAGACAACTAACAAATCCTTTAACCCCTTGGGGGTCGTTTTGGCGTTGTAGCCATGCAGCGTATCTAGAGCGAGAAAGCCTGTCGGAGCCCATCCCTCTCCAGGCTAAACACACTTCTACAGCTGAGTGGACTGGAGCAACGTGAAATGAAATGTTTTGCTCAAGAACACAACGGATCGCCAGATCCAGGGATTGAAACCATAATCGTCATGAATCCAACACCCTAACCACTAAGCCACTAAGCTTCCCTAACCACTAAGCTTCCATTCAAGCGAATTAGTTGAATGAAAGGAAACAGGGGCAAAAATGTTATACACGGTATACACTTGTCTGATTCAATTCCCCGAGAGAAGGAACAACTTACAGATGAAAGATTATTCCTTCCATCTATTTACAAGCTTTTTAATCCCATCAGTGTAAAATTCTTTTGGTTTCAAAGCGAAGAACTCTGAAATGACAGCTTTGACCTCCTCCTGACTTGCGAAAGTTATGTCCCCCAAATGATTCTGTAAATTATGAAATAAATGGTAGTCTGAAGGAGCAAGGTCGGGAGAATAAGGTGGATGAGGAATTTTTTCCCAACCAATCTCTTCGATCTTCTGTGATGTGATCTTTGCAGTGTGGGGTCGCGCATTATCTTCATGAAACATCACTCCTTTCGATTCACTAAAGCGGGTCCTTTTTTATTCAAAGCTTGGTTCAAACGCTCTAATTGTTGACAGTAGACTTGAGCATTGATTGTTGCATTAGGTGGTAACAATTCAAAGTGAATTACTCCTTTGCAATCCCACCATTAGAGAGAAGAAACTTTTTTCCATGGAGTTCCCTTCTTGGTTGTGGTTGAGCTTTTTCCCTTTTACCAAGCCACTGTTTACGACGTTTAACATTTCGATAGAAGATCCATTTTATGTCACCAGTCACAAGTTTATCCAAAAAGTGTGAAATGAGTTCGCGAGAATGGAGAGAAGAGCAGATATGAACTCGGGATTTGCGGTTGCTTTCAGACAATTCATGAGGCACTCATTTTCCAAGTTTAGGAACCTTTCCAAGTTGTTGAAAATGATGATGAAGAGTTGTATGGTTTGAACTAAGCTTATTGCCAATTCTTCAACTGATAATGCAGGATTTTCTTCAAGTAATGCCTCAAGGAGCTTATCATCAAATTCAACTGGACGTCCTGTTCGATCTTCATCTTCAAGGCTGAAATCTCCACTTCTGAATTTTGCAAACCCTCTTCTGCAAGTTCTTTCGTTCAAGCATTCTTTCCCATAAACTGAGTGTATGTTTCGAGTCGCTTCGGCTGCAGAGTTTCCTTTTTTGTACTCATAAAGCATTATGTGCCTTAAATGCTCTTTTGATACTTCCATGTTAGAAAGAGTTTTAATCAAAGAGATTTTGATTCTATTATTCTGTAA
>NC_068981.1:158126917-158127785 GCF_001194135.2 Octopus bimaculoides
TATATATATATATATATATCAATAATGCTCCGAGGAAGCTATAAGAAGATACACAAACACTCAGCCTTAGATAATCTGCTTCTTAAAAAAAGGAACGATTTTGCCAGTACTCTGCCTTGTTGATTCTGCCATAATAGTAGATGGTGATCACGACAACGGCGGCGGTGGCGGACGTGGTGACGGTGGCGGCATGGTTTACGAAGATTTAACATTGTCAACTTCACGTCAGAAAGCAGATCGCAGAACAATATACATTTTCACTGAACTTACGGGGTTTCATTTCGTTGTTTGTGTGATTTTTATCTTTAAATATTGTTTTTTCTTCTTTTTGTAAAACTTTTCTTTTTTTACTTTCTTCTTTCCTCGTTAAACTTCCCGTAGTGGAATTTAGCAGAATCGCCATCTTTTGATATTTTTGTTTAAGAAAAGAAAATAATATATAAATACATACATTCATATATATGCGTATGTGTGAGTGTGTGTATATATATATATATGTATATGTGTGTGTGTGTTGGTATGTATGTATTTGTGTATGTGTGTAAATATATATGCATATACATACATACATATATATGTATATACACATATACATACACATATATATGTATATGCACCTATACATACACACACGCAATCGTACGTAGATACATATAAATAAACAAGAAATTCTTTATCAGATTAGTTGAAGTTAATACAACGGGGAGTATATAAATTTATTTCTTCAAGTTTATTTATTTAGTTTGGGAACATACATGTGAACATATGAGTTTGTATGTATCAGGATATATATATATATATATATACACATACATTACATACCTATATATATATATATATATATATATATATATATATATATATATAT
>NC_068981.1:158129675-158137799 GCF_001194135.2 Octopus bimaculoides
TATACACTGTATATATATATATATATATATTTGCGTGTACTTAAGTATGCTCTTGTGTATCTGTATGTGTGTCTGTGTGTGTTTGTGTTTGTGTGTGTGTGTGTATGCCTGGGTGTGTCCCTAACTGTGCGTCTGTGTGAGTGTGTTGTGTGTGTGTGTCTGAGCGTGCGTGCGTGCGTGCGTGCGTGTGTGTGTGTGTGTGTGTGTGTGCGTGTGTGTTTCCTGAGATCAGACACATCATCGCAAGCAGTTTGAAACTGTAACAAAAAGGCCAACAGGCTCACTATCAGGGAGAGCCCAAATCGTGTAAATATGACTAGCACATCAACCACGTTACTAATTATAACACAGAACGCCTGTTACGCCCACCTGTCACGTTAGGTGTAATAAATATCTATTTTGTTACATTGTAACGTATACTGTTTTATCTCCACTAAAGAAATCGCCAATTAGTGTTAGCAGAAAAATATATTTACAACTGATGCTCAGCGTCACAAAACTATATATGCACTGATTCGATACATTTAGAGAAATAGCACTTCGAACCATATGAATTTTAACATACAATGATATCAAATATGAAAGCAGGGATTTATTAACACGGAAAAGAACAGATCCACTGATCGCGGATTCTCTTACTGTGTAGAAATTCGTTGCGCGAGCGCACATCAATACAGATATGATACACATGTGCGTGTTTGTAAGTGTATGTGTTTGTATGTATGTGTGTATGTATTATGTGTGTGTATAAGTCGTCTAAGAGTCCATAAGTCAGGAATAAATGCATTCGTATATCTGTCAATAGAGTGGGTATATAGTATTTCATAACGGCTACCTATAATGAGTGCAGAGTTACATAAGCGGACTGTTACTTAACACTCCGTTCAATCCTAGCGAGAAACCGATTGGTAAGATCAATCGTAATGGAATTATAATGCTGTACACATCGATTAATGTGTATGTGCGCACGAACGCGCGCGTGCGTGTGTATACGCACGTGCATGTGTATGCGCGCGTGCGTGTGTATGTGCGCGCGCGTGTGTTTGTATGTGTGTATGTGTGTGCTTGTTTGTGTGTGCGTGTTTGTGTGTGTGCGTGTTTGTGTGTGTATGTATGTATGTATGTATGTATGTATGTACATATAAACATCGTTTTTAATATCGGGACTTGATCAAAATAAAGCTGCTATAAATAACAGCATGTAGCTTATTGGGAGAAAACCCCACTTGGATGGAAATTAAGCTGAAAGCTGCCTATTGAACACAGACCTACATCGTCTGTGAACATGGCAGAGGTGATACTACGTCAAGAGTTGTAAATCTCACAGTTTACAACACTATTAATCTTTTTACTGTTTATAAGCACGAAATCTAGCTATACTTTAGTATCATTTGGATCATTATGTTAGGAGCTGATGACTTAGTGCTGCTTTCTGTTCCTTTTCCATAGTCATGAACACTCATCCTAAGGTTTTGATCTCCATGTTAAATCAGACAAAACAGAATACATAAGCTTAAATCAAAATGGAACAATCAAAACAGTATCTGGCACACCTCTCAACTGTATAGAAGAATTTACTTACGTAGATACTAAAGTGTCTAGTTTCGTAGCAATGTAAACACAGGCATTGGTAAAGCCTGGTGTGCTGTCGGTATATTATCTCTAGTGTAGAAATCTAGACTTCTAGGCAACACGAAAAGGAGCCTCTTTCAAACAATTGTTAGCTCTGTTCTATTTTATCTCTGCTCAGCATGAACCCTTACCTAAAAATTGGAAAAAAAGATTCGATGAGGCCAACACTTACATGCTAAATGTGGCTTTGAATATCACCTGGAGAGATCATCTGACCAATGAACGAATGTATGGGAAGCTTCGTCCAATATCAGACATCATCAAAGAGCGTAGAGTCAGATTTATAAGGCATTGCTGGAGAGCTAAAGTCGAAATAGTTAAGTTCTTATATGGGATCCTGCATAAAAAAGCTTTAGCAGGGGACAAGCTAAGACTTATAGCAAACAGATTTCTGATGACCTGCCGAATATGATAAACAATGGAATTGGATGACAACAAAGTCACGGGAATCTGTGCCAGCAGTGCGACTGTATGTATGTATGTATGTATGTATGTATGTATGTATCTATTTTATTATTTGAAATAGTCCTCTAAAGAAGGAGCTGGTTTCTAACAAGGATACAAAACCCCATCGTTGGGAAGTAGATAACAAAAATATGTATGACTGCATGTATGTACGTACATTTCTCAGCCTCTGTTTTATATTTGTTGATTTTCTTAAAGACGATGAGCACTGTTTTATTGTATTCATGTTTTTCAGATTTTTCTATTATTCTTTATTTTCAATAGATATTCTCCACTCCTAAACAGTATTTTCTAGTTGCAGAAGACCTATACTTCACTGTACTCGTAGTACGTATAATGTCTTCGTTGAGCAATGTATTCTAAATGACATTATTTACTGTTTCCTTATTGCATTTTATGTAACACCTTCTTTGCAAATATAATGATTATAACTGATTACTATTAGAGCCACGGCATTCGATACCAGTTCATATTTTATCATGTAGCTCAGCTTTAATTTAAAGTGTCCACGATAATGATACGTTGTTTCTCTTTTTTATGTTTAGCCCCAGGTTACTCCTAGTACTGCAGGCAAATGATCAAATGTGTTCGACTTAAGGCACTGCATTTCGTCTTTTATTCAGACCTGTTTTTTTTTTTTGTTTTTTTAGGACTAAAATACATGTGCCTTTCTTTCTTTTAAGACGGCAGAGTGTGCTTAGAAAGAGATTCAGTTACTAATATCTAGAGTAAATCTAAGGCGACAAGCTGGAAGGACCGTTAGCACACCGTGCAAAATGCTTAGCGGCATTTCTTCCGTCTGTACGCTCTGAGTTCAAATTCTGGCGAGGTGGATTTTTGCCTTTCATTCTTTCTGGGCCAATAAAATAAGTACCAACTGAGCACTGGGGTCGATGTAATAGACTTACCCACCTATCCTCCAAAAATGTTGACTTCGTGCCAAAATTTATATCAATTCGAGAGCACGCATAGAGCTTCCTTGTAAGTTTACTATTACCGATACTGCTATTGTTGATTCTATTGTTGTTGTTGTTGTTTTTGTTGCTGTTGCTTTTATAATTAGATAGTACTGTCATCTCACCGAAGAATTAAGGTTTAGATGTTTGTCAGATTTTTGGCAAATAATATCTGTTAATAATTCCTCTCCAAAATCAACAGGATATTCACAGTTTATATTTTATCAGCCAGGAAAGTAATATTGCTAATGAAATGTGTCAGATATCTCGTGTGGAGATAAAAAAAAAAAATGAAACTAATTTAATTGGAGTTTATCACAAATAGGTTATTGATTTTCTATTTTATTTTATTTATTTCTAAATTTTATTTATTTGCTGTAATCTTCATCTATATAAAAAGAATAACCGAGTAAGATGAACATTACACAGAGACGCCATCTGTATGAAAAGAAAACACCTCAATGTGTAGTGTTATACATAATATAATGAGTCTTAAAATGTTAATTAATTTAAATTAAACCTGGAGTGAGGAAGAAAACAACTTCAGCTTAATGGTTAATTTTGCTCATTAACAGCAAAGAGACAATCTTGAAATTCAAGTTTATTAAAATGAATTAAATGAGATATTAGGAGGGAGTGAATTTCATAAAATTCTTACATTTCCCAGTTCTCCAGGGTCTGGTAAATACTGGTAAGACTATGCTTCGTTGAAAAAGTTTAAAAATACCAAAACATATCCAGAGTTGTCGCCGGACTTGGTAAAGATTTACCCCAGTTACATGTCCCTCACTTAGTTTTTTTCATTTACTTCTAAGAAATTTAAATTTCAGTGTTGTCTCCCCCTACCCTGCCACATATTCACCTCTATCTGCACACTAATACAGTTATATTCACTATATATACTCGCATACATACATACATACATACTTACATACATACATACATATATACATACATATAATATATTAGTATATGCATATACATATATACAAATATACACACGCGCACACAATGGATTTTATCCTATGTCCATTGACATATATATATATATACATGTGTGTGTGTATAGGCAAAATTAATAAACCATCCATTTTAACTTGTGTATATATATATATATATATATATATATATATATATATATAATTACAAATTTGGGATTTTACCAATACAGCCGCAACTCTATTTCAGGATAACCTTATTGTATGAATACACATAGAAAGTTATATCCAATAAAATAATATAAGCATTTAAAAAACCTACTATAAAATACAATAAAATTATTTGAAAAAATATTCCAAAAAATCTATATAACTTACCTGTTATTAGTCTGTGGTGAAAGACGATAATTTTAATCAACGCTACACTTGTTTCTGCGCTGGAGGGGAGTTTATAAAGTCTATACTTAATACATAAATCCACCAGTGCGTCCTCGGGCTATTTATCTTATTGTTATTGTTATGAACGGATCAAAGTTAAAAGTACATATTATAAGTCATATTAAATAGAAAAATAAGAATATGAATACAAATATAATAAAATGAAAATATAATAAAAACATATAAGTTACAAATATATTTTTCAAAAATTTAAAAATTAAACAAATTAAAATTTTTTTTTTTAAATTAAACACCTAAAATTACAATACCGATATATATAGAAAATGCTAAACCGAAGGAAATCCTTAACGACTATATTATAAACACATTAAATCCTACAACCTATTTGTATAAACATTACTGGAATTAATAATTTAGTGTAAGATTTGCCCCTATCTATACAATTATAAATTGCCATTTTTTTATGTCAAACGTAAGTTAATAGTATTTTAAAAAATCATTTAGTAAAAACCACTATATACATTATAAATTTATTGAATAAAACTAGTAAAAAATCTGGTACAAATACTAACAAAGGAAGAATACTTATCGATATAATGTTTACTCCACGTTCCTGTGTAAATGGCTGCACCCTCTGTCATGGGCTACGTATTATGGGAATAACTTGGAAAAATTCTCTAAGACTTATAATATTAGAGAGGTTGAATTCAAGGGCAGATAATAACTAGAAATATATTATACTTTTAAATCTGGCTGTAACTGAATTTTTTATAGTGTTTAAGATTTAGAGATTTGTGCTAGATTAAATGTGGCCTCTCTATTCCTTTTAAGGTAATATTCTTTAATAAATTCTTGGTTCCTGGTATATCCGTATCTAATACTACTATAAAATTCTATTATAACTACATTTAACTATCTTCCTCATATTTTTTAAGAGATTACATACTGGGGGAGGTAATTATTTATATATTTTTCATTTTATTATACGTAAAGTTATTCTTATGTTAGCATTTTATTTATTCTCTCTTCAATACTGTTCAGTAATACCTCTCTCGACTGGAGTATTTTCATAAACTCTGTTGTGCAAAATAAGCACATTTCATTACCTATTCTATATGACTTCGCTCTACAAATGGTATTCCAATTAAGGGTGTATTCTATTTTATTAGATTTCAACTCGCATATGTATTTACTTAGACCTGTCGAATTTATTAATTTGGGATTTTTGAAGGACTGGTAAAGCTGGGAAATTCTTCTTTTAATTTCATTCGCTGTGGATCCTATATATTCTTTCTTCTTATTATTATCATTTGAGGTTATTGTACATTTATTAATTCCGTTATCTAGGTTGCAATAATTATTAAGCCTACATTTGGATTTGTCTTTACATGTACACATTTAAAATACGGTTATGTTTTTTTGTTTGTTATATTTCTTCCGTAGCTATTGTTAATATTAGTTAAATTGTTATTATAGAATTTGTTTGATTTGATATTGTTTATTGAGGATATAATATTACTTACATTTCTTGTAGAATAGCCCACTCTGATAGTTTTGTTTGAGAATATTTTCGAGTACGTTTTGTTCTTTTTCAAGGATGTCTTTATAATGTTCAGAAATTTTAAAATTATGTTAGTTTTGATTTGGACCCCATAAGGGATAGTTAACCATATAATTTCCTTATGTTTATTATTATTATTATTAATATTATTATTATTATTATTATCATTATAATTCTTATTATTATTTTTGTTCGTTGTATATATATATATATATATATATATATATATATATATCAAACATAAATTGAAAACAGAATACAAAGGATATCGCGGTACACGTGTTTCAAGCTTTATAAACAATCTGTCATTACATCATTATATTGTTGATATAAAAGATGGTTCAAAGCTATCTTCAGCCGCAAACATTGCTAGTCCAAAGATTACATCACAGAAGAAAAAGAAAAAAGAAAAAGTACACTTAGTATTACCCATTATAATAGGTTTATCCCTTTAAAAAGGTATATCTGCATTAAGGTTCATTGGATTTCAAAAATCTGCCCATACTGTACCACAATTCAGCATAGAGTGAATGTTAAATAGATTGGATGGAGTTTATATTTAACTAGCGTGTATAAGATAGAAAGGGAAGATCAAAGGTAAAAAATAAAAAAATAAAATATAAAAATAATAGAAGTCAAACTGAGAGTAATAAAAGTAAAAATAAAGATAATAATGTTAGATACATATATAAATAAGATTTAGCAAAATTGGAATAAAGTAACAAAAGAAATAAAAGAAATGAAAGAAATAAAGACATAAAGTAGAATAAGAGATAAAATATTATAGAGTTGAGAACAGGATGTTGCCTTGGATGAGATTGTAGTGGTCATAAATAATTTCTTAGCTAGACCACTCGTTGAAATATAGATTAAGGTTGCAATTTGATATCATTGTGATGAGTGGTCAGTTTACCCGAACACACCACTAAAAATTCCTAGCTTTATAAACTTATCAATTACATGGGTACATACACTTACTTAGATGTCACAGTATATGTATATGTGTGTATACACACGCACTCATACAGATACACCCGCTAACATGCTCGAGCGTATACACGTACGCTTCGTTATGCAAAATTCTAAATGTATGAATATACGCATACATCTCTGCACATATCTTTATAGTTATACCCTAGTAACCATATACATACACTCACATATCCACATATCCTTAAGCACACGCCCAGATATAGATATAACTCCATGTATAGTATCCGCATACCTGCACGCACGTCCATCCATGTATACACACATACAATACACCTTATAAGTGTATATCTTGATTTTGAGTATATATATATTATGTATATTATGTATGTATATTTATGTGTGTGTCTGTGTGTATGTATGCATGTATGTATGTATGTAAGTATGTATGTTTATGTGTATATATGTTTATATGTATGTATGTAAGTATGTATGTTTGTATGTATATATGTTTATATGTATGTATGTCAAATCGACTCACAAGGCTTTGGTCGGCTCGGGGCTATAGTAGAAGACACTTTCCTAAATTTCTGCGCAGTGGGATTGAACCCTTAACCACACTGTTATTTGTAATCGTACACATTAGGTTTAATAAAAAAAAATATACTTAGTCTCGCAATGAAATTAGTTTTTGTGGTTAAAACACGAGGTCTTGAAGCTGAAGAGCGAGATAAACATTTTCGCTTTACATTAAAAACCCATCAGAAATAACTTACCTCCCCTTTCAAGCAGTTAGAGTTGGTTAAGTTATTTTAAGTAATGGAAGTTGGTAACCACAATATTCTTGATGTTTCCTGAGTAATACTACTTCTAATCTTGGTACTTCAACTTCTTGTTATATCTTTTTAGTATAATAATAATAATAATAATAATAATAATAATAATAATAATAATAATAATAATAATAAGTTTCCCTCGTGAAGAGCTGGTTTTAATTCTACTACTATACTGTACTGTTGAAGTGTCAATGTTTTTGCTGTTGTTATGGTGGTAGTATTGGTGTTTGAAGCGATGGTGGTGGTGGTGGTGGTTTTGGTTGTGGTTGTGGTGGTAGTGAGGATAATGGAGGGGAATTCATTTAAATTAATTTTGTATGTACAATACATACAATAATACATGTTTTGAATTTGTTTTACTTGACTTACTTGTGTGTGTGTGTGTGTGTGTGTGTGTGTGTGTGTGT
>NC_068981.1:158137930-158140690 GCF_001194135.2 Octopus bimaculoides
GCGTGTGTGTGTGTGTGTGCGTGTGTGTGCGTGTGTGTATCTCCACGCAATAGAGAAATATATTTATTTCACATCACTTATTAAACTAAATTTAAGTAACTTCAAATAATTGCTTAATTAAACATTAACTAAAGACCTTATAATGTTACAAACTGTTTAATTTCACTTCACTTAATCCATCACAAGTGCAAGATCTTCAACAACAAGAACAACAGCAGCAGCACTGGCTGCAAGATAATAGTATTAATACTACATCAACTACTTTCAGTGGTTGGTGTAGTAGAACCTGCAGGGGTCACTATTTTTTCTGCTTTGTTGACCATTTCCCTGATAACCATCTGCTTTCTTGATTATTGCAGTTTCTTTATAAAAAGTTGTTTTTCCTAATGTGAATGTTAATTATCTTTAGATGTATTATTAAGTCAAGAAATGTAGTTAAACTGTTTAGAGGCTTCTTTTCAAGTAATTTTATCTCTTATATTTCTTCTAACATCAATATTGAAAGGCACTCCTTACACATCGTATGGTTTGTTCTTCAGCGAAAAACTTCTGCAACGAGGGCGCCCTTATCAGTTGCTATCCATTCGCTTACTTCTTAATAGTTGATTTTTAATGATTATTGTCAAGTGATATTTATAAGGCCACAAAAAGAGCAAAGGCTTTTCCCGTTTAGTATTAAACCTTTCAGATTCGTCTTCATCAGATTAAAAAGGATCCTCAAATATTACATTCGGGCAAAGTTTTCACAAAGTGGGGTCTTCTTAAAGTAACATTCTTGACTTCTTTCAATACCGTTGCAACTGAAAAAAAAAACGATGTATTTAATAGGTAAACAGACAGGAAAGTTTTAATTAGGATATCAGAATTCATTCATTTTCTCAGGAATATATTTTTGTAATGCGATTTCAGGTTTTGAATCAACTCCTGGTCATTAAATTAGAGACCAGCCAAATCATACTGACTGGTCGATAGATGGCAAAAATATTACCAGAAAACATTTGTGATACGGGAGGATGAACATTGCAATTGTCCACAAAAAGAAAAGCTTTGTTATCTTAAAGTAGACATTTTTTTCTAAAATTTCGTTTTACATTTTGAAAAAAATGATTTTTTGAAAAATAACTTGCCTTAAACAAACTTCCCGACATCCATGCATTGCTATAGACATCATAAACCACTAACAAAAACAGCATTTCCTTAAATGTCCAATGTCCCACATTTTCCAGTTACAAAGTTTCAGCCCTCGTCCACTCGTATTATCTATCTACGAAAGAGTTAAATTACGTTTTTAATCTAATCCTCAAACATGAAATTGTATTTATTTTTCAATGGCCTCAATACCTCTGAAATCAAAGACGGTCCTTCCTCTTAAGGGTCAGA
This sequence comes from Octopus bimaculoides, assembly GCF_001194135.2. Taxonomy (NCBI): domain Eukaryota; kingdom Metazoa; phylum Mollusca; class Cephalopoda; order Octopoda; family Octopodidae; genus Octopus; species Octopus bimaculoides. The sequence goes on from NC_068981.1 coordinate 158,139,311, forward strand.
AGGTACCCAACCTCCAGTAATTGTTGACTCTCTACAAAGCTCAGAAGAAGTCCATAATGGACAATGCTGCTGTTGCTACTGCATATACAGACATTCTCGACCGCATCCAAAAAAGAACTACCTGACTGACTGATATAAAGTCACTGACGGACACGCTGCAGCCTCTGGCCCACATGCACGTTTTCTCATCGTTTCTGCTGATTTGGGATAACCGTTACAATAATGGCTTCTACTCCTTAGAGCTAGTTGGGCTACTCAGACATTCGTAGCGTACTCAACTCTCCTTCTCTCATGAACCTTGTTGGACTTAATCCCACCGAGCCTGCACTAATCAGTCCTTCCTTCTTAGAACTTGCCCCTCTGGGATTCCCTTTCCTGCAGTTGTTGACTTGCAAAGGATCAAGAAGAATATTAATGGCACCAATCTTGCCATTATAAGAGGGCTAGAAAACACCATGGACACTGCTTCTTCTTCCGAACTCAGTAAGTAAATAAAACTTACTGATTTCTTTTCTTTTTACAAATTAAGTTCAAGAATTCTATGTCAACTTTCTTAGTTTTCTAAACCACCCACTAAAAACACGCAAGTCTCCGCAATATCTTTTTCTTCGTGATACTGCTTGACCTTTTCAATGACAATTTTGTCTGAAATTGACATACTTTCGGTTACTTTTCACTAAGCCACTTAAATAATACTAAATCTAATGTTGAAAAGTTTGCCGCATATCAGTACATTTATTGGTCTCTGAATCAGCCATAGATTGCATTAATTTGTCCTTTTCTTTTTCATGGTTAAAATTGTTAAAGGACTTATGATATATTCACACTTGAAAGTGTTCCAATTTCCAACGTTTCCCAAATTCAATGTTCAATATTGTTGTGCAATATAGAAGTTACATTGTTTTTCTTTTCACACATTTCCCAGCTTGGTGAGTTTTGTTAACATTATAAAAATTTTGCCATATAAGTAGAGAAAGTCAGATAGATAACACTTTGGTGAAAGCCACAAACTTTTTCCTTTTTAATTTCAGTTTAAACAATGGCATTGTAGCGTTAGCAACCAGAGACAGCACTTAAAACAAAATCAGTGAAGCGCAACAAAAAGCACCAAACAATAGTGCACTACATACTATTGGATACTGAGTTAATGAAATGTCTTACATTATATTTAGATAGGTAGATAATAGATAGATAGATGGATAGATACATACATACATACATACAGTACTCATCGGGTGTCTTTAACTCGTACACAACCCTCTTTGAATTTCTAGTCACCTTTATGTTTGTATGTTTGATTCAAGAATTTTCATATATATATATGTGTGCGTGTGTGTGTGTGTGTAATCATATTATATATATATATATATATATATATAT
>NC_068981.1:158140891-158142150 GCF_001194135.2 Octopus bimaculoides
ATATATACATATAGATATATACATACAGACTCACTGAGTCTATCCGGTCAACAACATCAGGCTCTGGTCACCTTAATATACTCCACTTCTACGAACCAACATAGGACCTTTTAACTTCTTACAAGACCTCTTTAAAATAGCAGGCCAAATTTCCTTCATATTGATGTCTGTCGTTTTTCTTTTTTTTTTTTCAATGCAGTATGGTCGTGGTTGGAATATCATTGATGATATGTCCTTTCAGTTAGTGTGACCTGTGGCCAAGCAACATAAACATCAACTGTTACACTTGTACATTACACTACAACTCACTTTACTAAATTACACTATGCTGCTTCGTTGAAATTTCTCAAGACCTCTGACATGGGCACATCAGGAGAGGGGCAGCTTGAAGTAAACAGTTTATATTTAAACCATTATACATCATTAGAAATATTAATTAAGACTTCTCTCGTTTTTCTCAACGTCTCTCTTTTACTTTTCGCTTGCTCTTTTTCTCTTTATGTATGTATTTATATATTCAAAGATGTATGTGTATGCGCTTGTATGTATCTATGTCTACACGTGCAACATTTTTTGACATAAGGGAAAGAGAAAGACTACTCAATACTTATAATAGAGTTCATATAAGTAATAAAAATACTTAAAACAAGAGATTGATTAAACGTCGTTACAAAAATTCTGTCGAAAATAAAAAGCAATGCAAAACTCTGATTAACGGCAGTAAGAAATATCTGTTAAAATATATATATATTTACACACACATATTAAATTACTTACTAAAATATTAATAGTGGTTCGCTTCGTTGCTACATTGCATTCTAGGCCATATCTATAGAGTTTTTAAACAAAATCGTACGGGACGTACAATGTTGGTTAAAAACTCTACGCCTTCATATACAATCTGTTCGCAGATAGGAAAAGTAAGAATAATTGTATATGCATAATACAATTCCACTTGGAATTTCGTCTGTAACTACACCTTCCAGAGCTATATGGAAGGTGTAGTTACATATAGCATATGAACCCATTGATATTAGTAACTAAAGTAAATTGGATACACCGATTTGCATACTTAACACTTTCTTGGCAGCTAATTGGAATATGGAATTACTGGGTGTTGACAGTGTTTCGTTTCGCACTAAAAGAACATATCTATCGTTTTTTTACTTAATGCTCTATGTTCTGATGAATACAAACATTGAGTCTGTCTCTGTGTGTGTGTGTGTGTGTGTACACATACGTATATATATATATATATA
>NC_068981.1:158142834-158151876 GCF_001194135.2 Octopus bimaculoides
CCCTCACTTCACCACACCCCAACACCGCCACTCCACACCACACACCACCACATCACATCACCCCACACCACCTAGCACACACTAGCACTGACCACTTCCCAGCACCCACACATTACAGAAGCACACACACACATGCACACACACACACACACTCGCGCACACTTACACACTCTCACATACACGCACGCGTACCTTCGTTATTATCTACCCTTCTTCCTAGCCCTCCTATCTAACCACCTTTGTCCAATCAGTTGCCATGACTGACCGTTAACTATACAAGTTTTTTTATTATTCTCTCTCTGTTTATTTCCTCGTGCTCCTTTCTGTTGAAGCGCGTACGCTTGAAACGTAAAATACTTTCTCACCTTCCCGAGCGTCAAGCTAATACACCTGCTTGTTGTTTATACACCTGTTTTCGTCTTTTGTTTTTCTCTAAATTTCAAGTATATATATATATATATATATATATATAGAGAGAGAGAGAGAGAGAGAGAGAGAGAGAGAGAGAGAGAGAGAGAGATAAGCAAGTGTAGATGTATTATATTGTGTAATATGAAAAACATAAATTATAATTTCGTCTGCTTGTCATGAATTATAACCATCCCACAACAGTTGTCATATGATACAGCGTGTCGATCAATCAGACACTCCTGAAGGAAAGATTGATAACAAGGGTCAGTAATCTGTGATGTAATGTAATATTTTCCGTGCATCGTCACGGCCAATTATCAAATTACGAAAGATTGATATATTGAAAGAGAGGGTCAGGGAGAGAGAATTATAAATAATACAGAATGACTTGAGATATGTAGCCATGACATACTAATTAGGGTGTGTATAAATAGATTATTGCTGGCTACATGCGTTGAAGATGGATATTATAATATATAATTAATATATATTTATACACAGCTCTGCGTGTAATAGAAAGCATAAAGTAGGTTTAATGCAATAAATCTTTAACTGAGGAAATGTAAACAGATACGGACACATCTTGCTAATCTTTTGTTGTGACGAAGAGAATTTCAAGGCATTTTTACGTATGCTTACAATTCAGCCTAAAATCGTAATAACAGTTTAACTAATTTAGTTTTATCTTAGACTTTTTAATACATGCCGCGTCAGCAGAAGTATTTATTAGTTGTTTAATCTTGTCGCCAGCAAACGCAAGACATGCAAATTAGTCTAGCCATTAGAACTAGATTTTAACGTTTTATATAAATGATGATTTCTTTACAGCTCTCTTTTCGAGCACGAGAACAGATTCCAATTTTCCTTCGAACAATGAAACATATTAGGATAATCTTCATTTTTCTTTGTACGAAAGGAATAACAAGCTATAATTGACAAAGACATTTCATCAGAAAGGTGTGAATCCAAATTCTCGCTCGAAAATTTGGTGACGTAGGAATATGACTCTTCTGCAGTAAAAATCTGTTCACATATCTGCAGCTTTGATTAATTTGTCCTATTCGCATAAGGTCTAATAAACCGAAACATGTGTCCTCGATAATCACTTGCCTGAAAAAACGATTAGACAGCCTTTTCTTAAGCACGTAAATTAACTTTAAGAAATCAATTCTTAATTTTTGAAATCATCTCCACTTTTCTTTGAGAATCGCGAAAAATTGTTGCTGCTTTTGTTTTCGTCCTCCAAATCTGTGGAAATTCTAAATTAATTATAAATTATGTAAGTAGGACATTCACAGTCCTAAAGAGAGAATGGTCATGGCTGGAGTGCGCTAGATAATAGTTCTGCTCGGTTAGAGTTAACATAGCGCTGAAAACACCACAACTATAGCAACAGCATATCAATTTCATTCAGTGTATCCCACAATCAACATTTTCTACATAGTCTTCGATCTGCAGGGAAAAGCAGCCAAATCTCTCTTATATAACACATTCCCATCTTTAAAAAAGAGCACATTAGTTAACATAGTCCTAGATACGCCCAAAATTTTTGAATGTCAACAGTTGAAAGAACTTTGTTCATAAGCGTGTTCAAAGTTGGCCTGGGGCTAAACGACAATAACAATTTCATTGATAACTATGAAAACTACTGACACCCTTTTAACCTTCACTTTCACCACTTCTCTCTAGTCCACCGCTTCGTTGCTCACTTCCTTCCTTTATTCACCACCATCACCGTCCTATCACCACCACAACTATCACCACAAACACCACCTCCTCAATTTCCAGCATCACTTCTTACTATCTATTATGTCTCAAGCTACTGCTGTCTAGCACCTTCGGATGATCTCTACTCAACCGCTACTCGACTGCTACTCAACACTACTCAACTCCTCTACCACGGCTAGATTACCTCTATTTATATGTCTTGGGCGATCCTACTTCTTCGCTTGGGGGCGTCGACACAACACTATCCTTCCGCAACCTCTATTATCACCATCATCCTCTTATCTTCGTCATTATTTTCTTGTCTCCCATTGACTAACTTGTTATCTGTCCCATGCCTGATTAACAAAACAAACATTGTATCAGCTACCACCACATCACTTCTAATTAAGGTTCTGTTTTTGTCCTTTTATTAATTCCTTAATTTATTTTATAATGAGATATTAAAGCTGTTTCTTTATTATTGTTATTCCCTCAACATTGTTTTAGGTATTCACGTCTAAGGTACTTTATTATTAAATCGAGAATTGTATTTTATTCTATCTGTCGTGGAAGGACATAAGGCAAAGTTACTGCGGTATAATTTGAACATAGCATTTTACCCGACGCTCTAACTATTCTGACTATTCTATCTACTCTACTATCTCCACTAAAACAGGATACAACTATAGAATCATCTTTCTGTCTATCTGATTTCCAACATTGTTATTGGTATAAATGTGAATTTCTAATCTGGTTTTAGAAGCTGAGGAGTTCGAAGTAAACATCCCATTATCATCTTTCTCTTGGGATTAATATAGAGAATTTCTGTTATTGAATACAAACATAAACATCAACACAGGTAATATTGGTGGAACATTCCCCTCAAAATTTCTACCTAGTGCAAACTTAACAGGTCGGATATTTATTGTTTATGAGACAATCAAAAGTACGTACCGTCATTGAGGTCAACTGCTCCACTGATGTGAATATCTCTTTAAGAAATCAAACGGAAAGAGGACATCTAAGGATAACTGCTTCAATACCAGGTTATAAATTATAAATTCACATTTATACCAGTAATAATTAGTGCACTTGGTTTTGTTAGAAAATGCTTTAGTGAGTGTGGAAAGGCTAGGGTTTTCAAAGAAAGAAATCAATCTGCTAATTAGCACATTAAAAATACAATCTGTAAGCATTACAGTAAAAATATGTAACATATTTCTCACGCTCAAAATGTGACATTGGTTTCCTTATCTACATTCCAGCGATGTAGTTTTGTATCTTTGTTAGAAACTAGCTCCTTCTTTGCCGGAAGACTTCAAATAATAATAAAAAAGGAGAACATACATACATACATACATACATACATACATACATACATACAAGCACATGCATACATACATACATACTGGGAATTAGTGAATCATGTGATTGTTGTTTAGAATTTCACATAAGTAAGATATACATGTAATTAGTCTGATGTGTCGGCCACCATATAATGTATGGCTAATCACATCTATATCTTAGCTGTGGTTGAAACACCGACAAACAACAGAACGAATCGCGAATCACCAGATTCACAGTAAATACTAACTCTTCACTATTCTTTTGAATGCGACCTTCTTTCGTTTTCAAACACAAGCACATATGTGTGTATGTGTATGTGTGTGTATGTCTGTGTGTATGTGTGTGCGTATGTGTGTGTGAAGGTGCAGATGGATGAGTGAATGGGTGTGTATACACATACATACATATATACATACATACATCGACATATATGTACATTCATACATTCATATATGTACATACATTCATATGTATTCATACATACATTCATATACATTCATATATGTACATACGTACATTTATCACATCTCTTTTTTCTTACAAACACATGCACACACACATACACGCGTGCGCACACACTCACATACACACATACATAATCACACACACACACACAAACCCACACACATACACACACACAATGATATGACATCCTTGGCAAGATTTAGTACCACAATAAATAAAACCTCCAGAGGATTTAACAAAATAGGTTTGTAGATATGTGATGAAAATATTCATGAAATATTTTCTTTTTAAATTAATAAAGATTAAAGATAGATATAAAGTAATAGTACGTGTGTTTACAATATGGCAATATTTGAAAGTGCAAAATCTGTTTATTTCAATATATGGATCGAATAGCAAGTAAATAAAGAAAGTGTACGACTTAAGACAGAAGTGAATTATATAAAAGAGTGACTTGTATTTCGTATATTAGATGATTTTTCAAGTTTAGTACACAAATGTGTATTAAATTTTCTAAAACAAAGAACCTAAATAATTAACTCTTTTCTATAACTGGAATTATGGAAAATGCGATTTAGAAAATGCTATAAATGTTAAGCAGGTAATAATTTATCAATATGAAGTTACAGAATAGCAGGAGTATAGAGATTAATTGAAATATAGATAATCAAAAATTTAATGGTGAATTTATCGAGATTTATCAAAATATTTAAATGTTGAACGGTATCTATGGTTACAGGAAAATATAACATCCGAGAACATATTTAATGATGTAGGCTCACATCGACGAAGAATACTCATGAACTCTGTAAGGCACAATTTATATACACGCGTAACTGTATTGTATGGAGGTGCTTCTGCTATTACAGACTAAAATAATGAGTATTGTATATCTTTTAGTTTTTAAGTTCTTGTACATACGAAGCTAGCGTTGTAGAAGATTTTTTTTTGCGTTAGTACGAATGAGGCCCGAATTAATAACATGGCATTTACGAATTCACATAAATATAAACCCTATAAATGTAAGTTTGCAAGAGTTTCATTATAAATGAGACTTTTTAGCATATTTGCTTGTAAAAGAAGGAAAGAAATAGTAAGGTGGTGTGAGTAATTCAGTCGTCCGGGCTGAGGGGTCTCAGGACGCCGCCAACCTCCACCACCTTAAATTTCATCTAGAAAAAAAAGGACAAGATTGTGAAACTGTAATCAATTAATTGTAAAAGGTTCAATTAGGTCGCTCGGAGTGTGGGATTCGAGCGGCCCTCATTTCATTCTTTCATTTTTTTCCTTTTCATCTTTTCGTTTATTCATTTTTTTTTTTTTTTTCACATAGTGTCTTATCTGTCCTTGTGCTGTCCCCTCTGTTTTGGGCCTTTATGGCTGATTACAAATAAATTGCACGAAATGTGAATTCTGAATAATATCCTCTCTGATGAAGGAGGCAGTATCCAATTTTTGGAGAGAAAATACCATTAAAATCTATGGACTACTTTGCCCCTGAAACGGACGTAAGAGGATTACCACCAACAATTGATCTAAACAGAATTACTTATTCTCTTGGATTATTTACATATGATTTTTTTTTAATCCAATCTCAACGCTACGATGTTTTTGTTTTTTTTTATTCGCTGTTCGGAAGACTTCATTTTATACTCTTTTTTGTAAGGGCATTATTCTTAAATAATTTTTACAATGCCGTTCTAACCTAATTTCACTCAACTATTTATATATGTATTTTAGATTTTTATATAGTTATGTATTCATAGTATTTTAATATGTTTTAATATTTTAATGGCTGATACATTGATATATTTAAAAACTGATACACATCGATCCATAGCAGAATATATGTTTATTTAAATTGTTGAACCTATCTGAAATTCTCCTTAACATTTATATGTATGTGTGTGTGTGTGTGTGTGTGTGTGTGTGTGTGTGTGTGTGTGTGTGTGTGTGTACGTGTATATATATATATATATATATATATATATATATATATATATACCCGTTATTGGCAAAAGAAGTGGTATTGGATTTAAATAGCATCTATATATCATGTGAAGGCGCATGGCTCAGTGGTTAGAACATCGGACTCACAATCATGTGGTAGTGAGTTCGATTCCCGAACCGTGCTCTGTGTCGAGTTTTTGAGCAAGACATATTTTTCATGTTGCTCCAGTTCACTCAGCTGTAGAAATGAGTTGCGACGTCACAGGTGCCAAGCTGTATCGGCATTTGCCTTTACCTTCGATAACATCGGTGACGTGGAGAGGGGAGGCTAGTATGCACGGGCGACTACTGGTCTTCCATAAAACAACTTGCCCTGACTTGTGCCTCGGAGGGGAACTTTCTAGGTGCAATCCCATGGTCATTCATGCCCGAAAGGGGCTTTTACTTTTTATATATCATATTTAATGTATGACAAGTTGTACTGTAGTATACGTCCGGCGACAATATCTGTCATGGATGTGCTCTGTTTAAAAGCACAATATATATATTGAATGGAGACAGAATTCTTCCCAACAGCAGTGTATTTCTGCTTTGTTTAACCCGATTGATAACGTGTACTCACTACCAGCGTTCTTAGACGAAGTCTATCATCACAGATATATACGAAAACAGTGAAGCAGCCATTGGTGTTTCAAACAGCCGCTCGACTGAAGAAAAATCCGTTATATGACGTAGAAACAGTATCAGATTAAAAGAGTCATTTGGGTATCATACTTAATGTAAATACAGGCAAAATTTATTGGATTTTTATTCAGCCAGACAGCTACTTGCAACACCAGGGACTGTTTGTTCGGTGTTTTCGTATACATCTCTGATGACAGATTTCGCTTAAGCATGCTAGCAGTGAGAACACGATATTCATAGCGCCCAATGAGGTAAAAATGCATCTAACGTTCTCACTCGCTGCTGTTGAGACAAGCTACTCTTGCCAACGATATAAACATATTGTGTTTCTAAACACAGTGCGTACATTGAAGATATTGTCTCTGGACGAGCACTGCAATAAATTTTGCCTGTCACGATGTATTTCTATGAAATATGACAGGCTCTCTCTCTCTCTCTCTCTCTCTTTCTTTCTCGCTCTCTTTCTTTCTCTCTCCCTCCCTCCATGTGTGTGTGTGTGTGTGTAATAATTTTATAATAAGAAATACGGTGATAGTTAAAGATTAAAAATTAAAGTTCATAATTAAACTTTAACATTTCACAGAGAAGAAAATATGAAGTAAAAGAATCTAAAAATAAATATTGATGATAAATTTACGATGAGGAAAAGGAAATGGAGAATAAAGAAGTTCACTCTCATTTAAAGACAGTAAAATATTGAAACAACTGAGCGAACAAGGAATTTTGGAATAGGCATGTAATTATTTAAGATGTTTATGATAAATGTTGTGCAAAGTTACGAAAAAAAGTAACTCCGATACATTCGTACACATTCTAGATTATTAAATAATTAAATTCTTAATTTATTAAATAATTGGAGAAATAAAGGGTAAATGAAATTAGATTAAGTAAAAGAGTCTATATTTGGAAGTTTAGGAAATTAGTGAAATAAATGACGAATTATTTGAAAAAATGACAGGAAAATAGGAAAAAAACTTTAAAAAGGTTAAAGATTAGAAAGAATGTAAGTGAATCTTTAACATTTGTGCAGAAATTCGAAGGCTGCAGTCAGAGTTACTAAACCACTGTTATGGAGAATGCATAAGAGAAAGAGCGTTTGTTTGAAGTCGAAATTGGAGGACATTTTTAATTCGTATAATTTTTCACAGTTAAAACGGAATATATTTTCACTTTATTTACATTATTTACATTCGACGGATATTTGTCCTCATCTTGTTTGTTGTTAACACAACGTTTCGGCTGATATGCCCTCCAGCCTTCTTCAGGTGTCTTGGGGAAATTTCGAACCTGGGTTCTTATTCCTAAAGTATTTTTCGATGTTGTTGTTGTTGTTATTATTATTATTATTATTATTATTATTCAGGTCACTGCCTCGAATCGAATTTGGAATCTTGGTAAGTAGCCTGCGCTCTTAATCAGTACGCCATATGCCCGTGAGCAATTATGGAGTGAATTTTAGGGCTTATAAATCTAATATTTTTCTACCTTTCCTTAATACCAGTACCCATATGCTATTCATATCTGCATTCGGTCTGCTTTGGAGGTTGTTGTGTCCTAGCATATGTGCTGCTTTTAGTTTTCGTATTTTTCAGTGGTGTTCTCTGTCTATTATTTTAATTTCATTCCACAAGGGGAGGTGGTCTCCATTTTTTCCATACATCATCAGCTATACCCGATTTATCAATATCTCCCCGTGTCACAGCTTTGCGATGTTCGTCTACCCTTATTTTGAGGGGGCGGCATATTTCGCCTTTGTATAACCTACCACAGCTGCATGGGATGGAGTACACGCAGTCTATGGTCATATTCTCTTCTATTGGTGGTTTTACTCGATGGAGATATTTGCTAAGTGTTGTATTACTCTTAAATACTGTATTACTGTATTACTCTTGAATATGGGCCGCATATCTTTTGTATCTTTTCGGAGAGGCCTTTCACATAGGGTAGACAGACTGTTGACAGTTTATTGGCGTCAGCCTCTCTCTTCTTCATAATTAGAGTGGATAGTATACTTTTGGGGTAGTTGTTGCTTAACAGATCGTTATTGAGCTTGATTATCTCTTTGTGGTGTGCTACTTATATACTTTGCTCGATGTTTTAGGCACTGAGCAATCCCTCTCTTTACACTGTATGGATGGTGGGAATTAAAGTTGAGGTATCGTCCAGTAAAGGTCGGCTTGCGGTATACGGATGTCCTGAAGCCTTACTTGGTGCGTGTTATTAATACGTCCAGGAATGCCATATGATTGTCTTTTTCCTTTTCCAGTGTGAACTGTATAGATGGCTTTATTGAGTTTATTGATCTAACAGCACTTGGACATCTTCCTGGTGGGGCCAGAGTATAAAGGTGTCATCAACATATCTTAGCCATAGTGTTGGTTTTAGTGGTGTTGATCCTAAATATCCGTCGAATGTAAATAATGTACATAATTCCTCATCTCTTAAATATAGAACTGTATATTTTCACTGTTTAAATTT
>NC_068981.1:158153588-158154501 GCF_001194135.2 Octopus bimaculoides
GCTGGTGATGGTGGTGGTGGTGGTGCTGGTGCTGGTGCTGGTGGTAGTGGTGGATATGGCGGCAACTTGTTACAGTGTCATAATGTTTGTTGAAGTATCTGGAAGAGGAGCGGGGTGTTGATGATAAAGTTGTTGTTATTGATAATAATGATGGTGTCGGCAGCGGTGACGGTGGTTGCGAGCAGCAGTAATGGTGGCAGCGGTGGTTGAGTTGTGGTGTTGATGATGATGATGATGATGATGATGATGATGATGATGATGATGATGATGATGGTGATGATGGTGATGATGATGGTGGACTACAAGGAACAAGTGTATTGAATGTGTATGGATATATATATATATATATATATATATATATATATATATATATATGAATGATAGGAAGTAAGTTTGAATATTTGATGATGATGATGACGGCGACGACGACGATGACGATGGTGGTGGCGGTGGTGGTGGTGATGATGATGATAATGATGATGACGATAACGACGATGATAAAGTTGATAATAGCAGATATGTTGATGTGGATGAAAGAATTTGGGAATATTGGAAGTTGTTAGAGATAATGGCGGTATTATTAAGGACTAGCATTATAGCCCGGTTTTGCCCGGGATTAAGTTTGGATTATTAAGCTAACCAAGTTCTTTATTTCAAACCAAACTAAGTAACATGACGTCAAATTTGGGCAGAATCAGTGTTGCAACTGGAGCGCATGGGTTGGCAGTTTGATCGGCAGAGGTGATCACGTTATACATGCCAGCCCTTTGAAAACACCACCGCCATCATCTAACCCCTCTTTGCCCATGGGTTAGCAACCCTTCCAGCAAGGGAAATAGAATGACCAAAAGGGCTCCCGATTCTCTGTGTCAGAAGCGGTTATGTTCAGATCATAACTAAGTCTTAAGTATAT
>NC_068981.1:158155043-158165408 GCF_001194135.2 Octopus bimaculoides
CCTAAATTATCATTGTTTTAAATACAAGTTGAACGAAGTTTAAGTTTAAAATAATAATGAAGATAAAATTAGTACATATTTAACCGGTGTAATAGTTAAAGCTATACTATTTAAAGCTAAAGACGTTTATTTAATTATGATTAAAGATCAATTGAATAATAGAAAAATACAAGATTATTTATTTCTACAAACGTAATAATAAAAAATAAGCAACACACACATACACACACGCACGTACGTACACCAATTGCATACATATTTTTTGTACGCATACATGTTCGTATGTGTGTGTGTGTTGCCCGTATATCAACAAAACACTTTTTTCCTCGATGGAAAAAAAACAACAAAACTCTTAACAACGTGCGCGTCGCTAGAAGGGGACTTAACTCCTGTTTTTTTGTTTTTTGTTTTTTGCTTTTTTTTTTGTCAACAATCGTAGCTTTCTCCGACTGGAAAATTGTTAAAAGATATGGTTGAAAATCGATTTTTACAGCTATACGCGGGTGCCTCTGAGAGAAAAAGTTGACGAAAATGCAGATAGGGTCATGACGAATGTCCTCCTAAAATTGGAGCGACATGTGTGCTAATTTGTGGACGTGCATAAATTATATTCCCGTACACACACACACATACACACACACACACATCTTGCCTTATATATATACGGATGCTGAGTGTGGTCGTGGTGAAAGGATTATAGTATTTGCTAGATCTATTGCAGATATGGAGACAGTGATGGCAGCTGCAGCGGCGGCGGGGTGGGGAAATGATAGTGACTATTATAATGACACAGCTCCTCACACATGATGGCTCCATAAGTAACATTCCTGCGAAGTAAAGCTTCTACAATTTCTTGCCCGCATTCATGTAAGTTCACATTCAGCAAGACTCCATCAAAAACTTTTTTGTTTTACTGCATCATGTAACACAAAGCAATCGATTCTGACATGGCCCTAAAGCATCATTGAACTCTGATATTTTTCGCTTTCTACAAGAATCTATTCCGACCTCTCAAAATACGCTACAAGGTATCCTTCTATCTCCAACAGAGGAAACGTCTTTAATCTTTCCAGTTATCAACCAGTCACTCACACAACATCTAAAAATGATAGAGAGACAATTGTGAACATTTATTTTCCCTATCAGCATCAACTCTTTCTCCATCTTCATTGACTTCTAGTACATATTCTGTAGAGCCAAATCAACTGAGGACCAAGAGTGCTTATATGCACCGGAAGCCAATATGAGAGGTTTTTTTTCATGGTAACTGTTGCAGTATTGCGTGTTCTAATACAACATCCACTTTTAAGAAGTGGAGATAAATATTACCTTTTGATTTAACACTGCTTCTGTCACTGTTAATTATTTTTTAATAAGCCCATTGCCTATTCGCGACACTAATGCTTGTATAGACACTGAAGTTCTATGTATTTTGCCTTTTATGTCTTTCACCAATGGTATTTCAGCTCTGAGAAATTTGTTGAATAGTAGATGCTCTTTACATCAGTTAAAATATTTGACCTGTCAGATATGAAAATAAAGGAAACACTCAACTACCCCACACTCTCTAGCCTAGAACAACATACGTGGTGGTACCAAAAGGTTCCCGGGATAGTTATGCTTAATAAAAAAAAAATAACTTATTTACCTAAGTGTTAACATCATCTCCTCCGAAATAACCATTTTGCGCAGCAATTCACCAGTCCCAGCGTTTCTGCCTCTTTGGGAATCCAGCCTGGAAATCGTTTTCTATAAGCGAGTCGAGGACCTTCTGCAATTCGCTCTGGATCTCGGTAACGGTGTTAAAGCGGTGACCTTTGAGCTGCATTTTCATCTTGGGGAAGAGATGGAAGTCCGCAGGTGCTAAATCTGGCGAACCAGGTGGGTGCGGAAAGGATACCATGTTGTTTTGAGGCGAGAAACTACAGATCCCGTCGCTTACGCCAAATGTCCTCCCTGAAATGCTTCAAAACGTCGCAGTTGAACTCTCGATTGACGATCTGACCCTGGAGGGGGGAAGAGAATTCTCGTTGCACAATACTACATTTCCGGAGATGACGCTCATGGCCGGTCTTCCAGATCGTTCATCGTCTTTCATGAGTGTTCTTCCGCTTTTGAAGCACCCGTGCCACTCGAAACATTGCGTGCGACCCATTACTTCGTTGCCGTAAGCTTGCTGAAGCATGCTCAATGTCTCTGCAGCAGACGTTCCAAGTTTAACGCAGAATCTCACGTTGGCTCTTGTTCCTGTCCATGACAAAATTGCTGACTACAGCATACACGTGATCAGAAAAACACAAATTTCACAACTTGCGAAGTAAACACAGCGATGTCACTCGGCACACTGCCTCATGAAGGTCACTGCTAGCTCTCATTGCGTAGGCACCCGTGTGCTGCCATTTGTTTGCACACTGCAGAACTAGTCTGGGAACTTTTTGATGCACCCAGTACTATTAATATACATTATTTCACTACAAATATTAGATCTTACAATCTCTGATGATCTTTCTAGGAAATCATATATTCACAAACATAACAAAAAGTTACATCGCAGACATTAGCTTTCCTCTTCTGGACCACAAAGCATTTTATCTCCGAACAGTTTCTGATACTCTATATATCGAGAGATTTGTAATAGAGTACTGCTACACACACAAACATAGATTACATCCAAAAAAAAACTAACCGGCTAATTTTCAAAAACCCATTCTCTATCACACTTCAACCTTTTGCTTATAAGTGTACTGTATCTTCATTTTTCTTTTCCTACTGCTGCTCTGACGGTCTCTAATCGTTAGCGATACTAACATACACACCAAGCCCCGCCCTCGATATATTCGTTTCTCTACTTTCCATCATTCATTCATCCTGTGCCTCGTCATTTCTGGCCCCAGTACCAAATCTATACCAATTTTTCTTCTCCAAAACATCATCTACAGGAATTCCCTTCTCAACCACTTTTTTTCTGTCACAAGTCTCGAGGGACCTCACGAAGGATACATTTGAGAATGACCACAGGATTTTTTTTCTTTTTAATAGCCACTTCCCATGTTGTGTGACAAACAGAAATTTTCTATGATGGACTGCTCAGTCACTCTGATGATTGCCGAATTTTGTCGAATGTTGCTGCTGCTTCAATCAACAACAAAAAAATCGATATGTCCCGATCGTCCTGTATGCAGGATCGTAGTTACAGTTCGGTGTTTCCAACACCTACACTATCATCACAACAGTTGTAAATGTAGCATGCAGACTTAAGTAAAGCAGAGTTGTGCAATCTTCCACCGTCTCAACTCTCTCTTCTCAACTTTTCGGATCCAGTGTCATGACAAATCAAGACAACCGTCGAAAGTTTTGAACGGGAGTCTGTAGGGGTTTTCTTTCCCTTCACTTTTGCCTTTCAAAAAATTCACAAAAAGCAGTACATTTTCATCTAAACTCATTTACCTTTGACCCAACAGAATCATATTACTATTTACGGCCGGGGCGAGGAGGGGCAGGAAAAGATCTGGCAAAAGAAAGGAAACTTGCGCACTCGCTTTCTTCTTTCACGATAACGAGTCAACTGAACTATGCTAGACACAAGTAGCCACTTAGCTAAAACTGTTTGCGAAAGTAAATATTCAATTACATGTTTTCTCTATTATACACTTTTACATAATATTCTAATTTATAAACAGCTTTGTAGAGTTCAGTTTCAATAAATGTTTATTTATTCAACAATTCAATTCGTAAGTTTGATTGTTGTTATATCTTTTGTTGTTTGCAACCACTTCTTTATGGGATACTTGATTTGAATGAAATTTGCGAGATGCTAACATGTTCCAAAAGATTTCCACTCTGTAGTTTAGGGAAAGGGGTTGCTCTTTTGCTTTTGTTTCTGTTTTTACCTTTTCATTTTTCTTAAGTAGAATGAATTCTTTCATCTGCAAATGAAGGGCGTCCAGTTGAGCAGATATAAAAACTACGTTTTATTTTTTTCTTTCTCAAATGCGCTAATAGCACTTAAACTAAACAAATTATCATTTAAAGATGGGGTAGTGTTTTGGAGAGGGCGCCCCATTTCTTGGTTTCTGTGCTACTCTCAGAGTTGATATAACGAAGTAATTTCCAGTAAATATTCAGCTTTATATTAACGTCCAAGATAGAAGACTTTCTAACTTAGAGAA
Organism: Octopus bimaculoides; assembly: GCF_001194135.2. Lineage (NCBI taxonomy): Eukaryota > Metazoa > Mollusca > Cephalopoda > Octopoda > Octopodidae > Octopus > Octopus bimaculoides. The sequence goes on from NC_068981.1 coordinate 158,159,213, forward strand.
ATTTGGGTGGAGTAAACAGTCTATTGTATCGATTTCAGTTATTAATCGATATTTATTTCATCGGCTTTGGAGAGTTGACTCATTAATGTTGACCACGGCGAGATTTGAATTCAGAAGGTCGGATAGTGCGCATCACCAACATTATGTGTGCTGCCCCACCCCATCACATCACAACTGGTTTTGGTGTGTTTAGGCCCCTGTAACTTAGCGGTTCGGCAAAGAGAACGATAGAATAAGTACTAGGCTTACAAAGAATAAGTACCAGGCTTACAAAGAATAAGTCCTGGGGTCAATTTCTTCGACTATAAATCCCTTCAATGCGGTACTCCAGCATAGCCACAGTCAAATGACTGAAACAAGTTAAAAGACAAAAAATAAAAGAATATGTGGCTGTGTGGTAAGTAGCTTGCTTGCCAACCACATGGTTCCGGGTTCATTCCCACTGCGTGGCACCTTGGGCAAGTGTTTTCTACTATAGCCTCGGGCCAACCAAAGCCTTGTGAGTGGATTTGGTAGACGGAAACTGAAAGAAGCCTGTCGCATATATGTATATATATGTATCTGTATGTATATGTTTGTGTGTCTGTGTTTGTCCTCCAACATCGCTTGACAACCGATGGTGGTGTTTTTACGTCCCCGTAACTTAGTGTGTGTGAGTGGATCTGGAACACGGAAACTGAAAGAATCTTGTGTTTAAATACGTACATATACACAACAGGCTTCTCTCAGTTTCTTTTTACCAAATCCACTCTCAAGGTTTTGATCGGCCCGGGCACATAGTAGAAGATACTTGCCCAAGATGCCACGCAGTAGGACTGAATCCGGAACCATGGGGTTGGGAAACAAGCGTCTCAATGCACAGCCTCGCCTGCGCCTATAATCTCTTTTTCCTTCTCTCTCTTTCTTTCTCTTTCCCTCTCTCTTTCTCTCTCTCTCTCTCTCTCTCTCTCTCTCTCTCTCTCTCTCTCTCTCTCTCTCTCTCTCTCTCTCTCTCTCTCTCTCTCTCTCTCTCTCTCTCTCTCTCTCTCTCTCTTCCTCTACTTAGAAGAGGTGGAAATTAAATTTTTGTTGCATATTAATGTCATTATCAAAATTTTTTTAAAATATTTCAAACTGCAATTAATGTTGTTTTTATGTTTCAGTCAATGATTATTTAACAATAAAATGCACAATGAGCGTCTTGGTTTATCGAAACAAAGTCGGAAATTCAAACACGAAGAAATTACACAGCTAAATATGGAAAACAAGCTCCGGCACATCAGTCGGTTTGCAAATGGAAGCGGGGATGTTGCTACATAAACCGAAGAATGGAAGGCCAAAACATCTGAAGAAAATATTGAGTGTATCCGTCAGTCATTTCAAGCTTCCCCATCTCAGTCCATCTGTATTGCTTCCGCTTCACTGCCACTACCGAGATACGTCCAGTCATAAGGATGCCGTTTTAGCGTGTGAGATAAGGATGAAAGACCATTCAGAGGTTGTTAAGTTCTGCCATCTGTAAGAAGTTTGAACTTTTAGAGGGGATGTTGCAACTTGTGTAGATATGGCGTGATGTTTCTAGACTGCATGAGTATGATGCCTATATACAAAAGAATAAAGAGTAGGAGATAGTATCTTCTGCATTGGAATGTATCTTGTTAGAAGTATCCACGTGACGATCATTAATGTAATTAATGTATGAAACATTAGGTGATGCCATTGATAAGATTAATAGAGTGTGAGTCAGATAGCTGCAGTCACACTCTGTAATTGAGTGGTGTGACAAGAAACGTCGACTGATGAAGTGATAAATAGAAATAGTCCACTGTTTAGTAACACAACCAGAAAGTTTCGTTTTATATTCGGTTGAAGGCGTTGCTTTCGACCGAAGTACTGAAGGACTAAACAATCCTGGTGTGTGACGTTGGAGAAGGATTAGCCAATAGTTCTGACTCTGAAGACCTTGTATAACTGGTCACTGAAAAGCAAGTGAGATTCGAGGTAATGATGAAAGAAGTTTTTAACAACTGTTTCCGTCATTTTGAGAAGTTAGAATCGAATATGATGCGTTGTTAGTTGGTGGAATCAGAGAAGTCATTCTGCTTTGGAATAGAGCACACAATGACGTACAGCTATAGACAGCAGCTAGACTGTTATAATGTGGACCCTCGTCCACTTGTATGTTGTCGGCACTGTTATGTTATTGTCACCACTATTATGTTATTGTAGCCACTATTATGTTGTCGTGGTATTCCGTGTCTTATTATTTTTGCCTCGTCTATCGTGGTATCGCTGATAGCTCCGCAAGACAATGATTTTAAAAGTGTCTACCTTGACGGTAACTCGAACTCGTATATAACACGTAACTGACACTGACCCCAACTGAGAACTCGTACAACGACTCTACTACTACTGACTTGCTACAACGACTAACTCTCTGACTTTATAGTGACTGCGTCATACCACTGTCACGTGGGAAAGGGAGTATTATTTTCATTACAATACCTCCCCTTTTAGTTTTTTTTCTTTGGGAAGCAAGTAATTTTATTTTATTTTATTCACCCAGTCCTCCCTTTTAACGTGTTCTTTTTTCCAACTTAATATTTTTTTCATCAAAAATTCACACTTTTCCTCTGTTAGCCTAAAACCTGTATTCATTTGTCTGTCCGAATACTTTGGTTAATATGTTCGAAGTGTTGCTCCACTGACTCGCTCTTTATCAAAATATCATCGAGATAAGCGATAGCAAAGTCATAATCATTTAACATTGCATCCATCACTTGTTGGAATATAGCAGGTGCCATTTTTACTCCAAAAGGAAGCCGTATGAATTTATACAATACACGGTGGGTGTTGATTGTTAAAAGATGGTAAATAATATCTGTCAGCTGTTATCGCTGTTGTTTAATTAGTTCAGATTGATTAAGCATAATGTATCTAAGACTTTGCTAAAATCTCTTTAAGACAGTATATTGTTATTTGAGGGCGATTAGGCTACTATTTCTAACATTGAACAACAATAGAGATTTCTAGAGGAATCGGCTGAGTTGTTGCTTTTCAGTTGATGGCGATGGTTGACTTTCTTCGTTTATTGTAAGTAGTATTATTTGCCCGTGCTGTTCAAGTACTGCTACGAGTGAAAACTTGGATATTTGGAGAGCTTTTTGCTCTTTTGCTGTGGTTGATGTTTATGTGCAGCCCCATTTCAACCCGACTGAGCGGGTCTATGATCAAAAGTATTTTAGATATAAACATACTGTCTTTTACCCAGAGACAGTAGGCTTGCGGCTACATTATCAAATGTATCCTCTCAGTGAAGGTCGATACCGCAACTTCAACTCCAACCATCCATACAGTGTAAAGAGAGGATACATTTGATAATGTAGCCGTAAGCCTACTGTCTTTGGGTAAAAGACAGTATGGTTACATCTAAAATACTTTTGATTATAGACCCGCTCAGTACCTAAAACATCGAGCAAAGAAATAGCGATCGTGATACGCACCACGAAGAAATTATCAATCTCAGTAACAATCTGTTAAGCAACAACTACCCCCAAAAACATACTATCCACTCTAATTATGAAGAAAAGAGAGGATAAAACCAATAAACTGTCCTTAGTCTGTCTACCCTATGTGAAAAGCCTCTCCGAAAAGATACAAAAGATATGCTGCTCATATGACATCAGGACAGTATTCAAGAGTAATACAACACTTCGCAAATATCTCCTTTGAGTAAAATCACCAATAGAAGAAAATATGACCAAAAATTGTGTGTACTCCATCCCATGCAGCTGTGGTAGCGAAACAAGCCGCCCTTTCAAAATAAGGGTAGAGGAACATCGCAAAGTTGTGACACGAGGAGATATTGATAAATCGGGTATAGCTGATCATGTATGGAGAAACGGAGACCACCTCCCCCTGTGGGATGAAGTTAAAATAATAGACAGAAAACATCACTGGAAAATACGAAAACTAAAAGAAACAGCACATATGCTAGGACACAACCTCCTAAGCAGACCGAGTGCAGATATGAATAGCATACGGGAACTGGTATTAAGGAAGGATAGAAGAATATTAGATTTATAAGTCTTAAAATTCATTCCGAAATTGCCCACGGGCATATGGCATAGTTGTTAAGAGCGCGGGCTTCTAACCCCAAGATTCCGAGTTCGATTCCAGGCAGTGACCTGAATAATAATAATAACAGCAATAACATTGAAAAATACCTTCGGAATGAGAACCCAGATTCGAAATTTCCCCAAGACACCTGATGGAGGCTGGAGGGTATATCAGCCGAAACGTTGTGTTAAAAACAAAGAAGATGAGGACAAATATACGTCAAATGTAAATAATGTATTTAAGATTTTATTGTACAGTTTAAGTTTTAAAAACTGTTTACAATAGTACGACATACAATAGTACGACATAGTACCATTACAATAGTACGACATACAAAACGTCATAAAGAGCTACAGGCATCTCGATAGCCACAGATTGCTTATGTTTGATGTATAGAAACTCGTTTGGAGCAAGGGATGTGAAGGGACATACATACAAGTTTGGTTTCGTTTTCAGTTCAAGGTTATTATATACCAACTCATCTGGAACAAAGCATGACTGAAGTTAGATGTTCAGAGACGTAAAAAAATTACAATAATCTATATTAATCTGATGATCTTCATAGCTGAAATGATACAAAAATTTATTAATCCAGTTTGAAATTTAAAGAATGTGAGATTATAAAGATAACTTCGAAATTATCAAAAGAATCTTATTTCTTTTCTAATTCGTTGGTGTTATACGTATACATATACAAATACATACATACATGTTTGTGTGTGTGTGTGTGTGTGTGTGTGTGTGTGTGTGTGTGTGTGTGTGTGTGTGTGTGTGTGTGTGTGTGTGTGTGTGTGTAAGTGTGTAAGTGTGTGTGTGTGCGTGTGTGTGTACACGCAATTGTTTGTATGCAAACATTTTTGTTTCATTCCATTTTCCTCTAGGGACATTTATTGAAAAGGCAGCTCCTTACTTTAACAGATCTTTGTAAATAGTGGTTCATGGAACAGATCTTTTATATCCTGTGTACTCTGATGAAAAAAAATTCAAGAATAGGTATCGGAAAATCATCAATATTCACTCTCATCTTCTTTTAATACTTATATAGATAGTAAACCACTGGCCTTTTAGGAAAACATTTCCCAATGCCACACTATTGTAAGATCTCCAGTAAATGTACACTAAAAATATCTACTCTTGCGTTACCAATATAAAATCAATCGTAACATCCAAAAACCATGCTAACTGTATATCCATGGTGTTCAAGTAGAAAGAAAATGCATGTCCTTTAGACCAAACATGCAACGATTAGTCAGATGTTTATGAAGCAGAGGTTAACACAGTTGATCCGAATCAGACATTGGAAGAAAAAGTTATATCGGCATGGTGTTGGGCTGATTTAATTGAGGTCCTATAACCTTTTTCCATCTTTCAATCAACCAGATCAGCAGATAACCACAACATTGGAAGAACATATGTGATCTTTGAAAGACAGAAGGATCGAAAAATAGAAGCGTCAAATGAAGAATACTCGTGTATTCTTCAAGTTTGTGTAACTGAGTGGGCATAAATTCTACAAAGTCCTAAAGAGCCTAATACACGTCTCAACTTCAAAATTGAATCCTCCCATGACCAGATTCATACTAGCCAACTGAAAAAACAAACCCTCGAGGCACGGACCATTTTCAGGAACTGCCTTGCTACGAAGAACTCTAGTGTTTCCTTTTCCCTCTTCCGTTTCTTCACATTCCCAGTTTAACAGTTTTCTATGCATTTGAGCCGGAATACCGTTGCTCAAACACAATAACAGACTTAGCACACTCTATGAGATTCAGTGCACAGACTGGACGTTATTATCCTTAGAATTTTCGAGCGAATATGGAAGTGAAAGAATCACACACGCACGCACGCACACACACACGCACACACACACACACACACACGCCCACGCACACACACGCTCACACACGCGCGCATACACACATGCATGCACGCACGCACGCACATCGCGCGCACACACAAATGTACAGATGCAATGATTGAGTGTATTTGTCTATGGTTTTCAGATAGATAGATAGATAGACATATCTATGCATGTATATGCCTACATGCGTTTATGTATATAAATATTTATAAACATATGTTATATATATATATATAT
>NC_068981.1:158166438-158171843 GCF_001194135.2 Octopus bimaculoides
TATATATATGTATATAATATACATATATATTATAATATATAATATGTACTGTATGTGTGTATTCATGTTTATTAGATAGATAGATAGATAGATAGATAGATAGATAGATAGATAGATAGATAGATAGATAGATAGATAGATAACAGGGCGTATTCCGTCATGCACATGCCTACACACGCTGTTACCTGTGTATCACAAATTCGCCTTTCTGCTAAACCACACTCACTGACAAATGCACTCAATCACACCACGTTGCTTGTACCTTTGGTATTATCAACAGAGGTCGGCTTCGTAACTTCCGAAAGCGACATCTACTGGTCGATTCTCAAGCCAGATATTCCTGTTCTTGACGTCATCTTTCTAATATAAGACCAATCCTTTCAATTCAGCTTATTTTTAGTGAACAGCACTTCTTTATTACCGATGCACCACCTACCTTTAAGTCTCACACTTGCCCTTACCCTACACCGAGACACCGTGTATCAAAAATAGATTCTGGTCGAAAACAAGATATTTCATGATAAATTTCGTTGTTGTTGTGGGATTTTTTTTATGGCTCTGGTTATTCTTACTGCTGTTGTTGTTGTTGTTGTTGTTGTTGTTTTTGTTGTTTTTGTTGTTATTGTTGCTGTTTATGATGTTATTGTTGGTGGTGGTGGTGGTCGTCGTCGTCGTGAAGATGTGATGATAGTGGTGGTAGTGGTAGTGATGGCGGTGATGGTGGTCGTGGTGTGGAACTGGTGGTGGTGGTTATAATTGTTGTTGGTGGTGGTGGTGACGGTGGTGATTGATGGTGAGGTGGTTTTGGTGATGGTTGTGGTCGTGGTGGTGATAGTACCTTAGCAATGGTGCTTGTTGATGGTGATTTTAAAGAAAAATACGTGCGCTATTGGTACTGCTGCCGTGACAAACTTCTAATCAAAAGCATTCCGACAGTGACCATCCTGTCTTTTCTAGGCTATGTAGAACTACATTTTTTTAATGAGCGCTTGTTTAAACTGTTAATGGTCGATGAGTTGATGGTTTGGTATCATGGTAGCGCTGGTACTGGTGGCAGCTCTGATGAAGAACGATGCTGGTGGCGGTGGTGGTGCTGTTGCTGCTGTTGCTGCTGCTGCTGTTTGTTAGTGCTGCTGTAGTTGCTGCTGTTATGGCAAGCACTGATCGACCTGGAACCTTGTCGTCGTAACCGACGGAGTGCCATTTTCTGCGATAGGTTTCCGATTAGTGCAATAGTTAAGTGTAGTGGTTTGAATCCATGATGTAATGTGGAGAGAGGGATGTGACGTCAACTATTACAATTCCTGAAATATTTTAGCGTATGCTCATAAGGGTGATGAACCTGCATGATGTTATTTCATTTGGGTTTTCTGTTGCGTTTTATAATTGTTATGATTTTACCCATCTTGTATATTTTGTTAATTTGACAGTGTTGTTAGTTGTAGATGTTCATAAGTGCGATGATTTCTTCAAATCCTAGACGTTTTAGGTTAAGGTTTGTGAATTTGTCCAGCTCAACAGCTTTCGAATCTTTAGATTTCTTTAATTTCTTTTATGTCTGATAGAAAGAAATGCTAGAAGTTACGGTTTCTGGTAAAGGTACATATTTTTAAAATTTATGTTCCTATCTTCTCTGAGTGATTTTTTAGTGGCTATTTTCGGAAAATGCATGATAAGAGTATTTATTTTGTATTGCGTTATGGGTATATTATTTGAGATTGTTACAGTAGCATATGGTATAGTATGGTTCTTGTTGATACTAGGTTGAGGAAAAAGTTCGTGCGCCATGTTAATATAATGATTTTTTATTCAATAATCTATTCAAAAACAACTCTTCTTCTAAATACAGACCATCATTTTCCATGACCTGCCAACGATCTGCAAGCTTTCGGAGTTGGTCAATGTACCAATCCTTCGGCTTTGAATCGAAAAATTCTTGATAAGCTTCTTCAACTTCATCGAATGGCTCAAATCGACGACCTTTCATAAAGGGATGCATTGATCAGAAGAGACCGTAGTCTGATGGAGCAACGTCTGGACTATAGGCTGGATGCGGCAGAACTTCCACACCGTCCAATTCTTCAATTTTGTTGCTGGTCTTTCTGGCGGTGTGCGGCTTTGCATTGTCTTGTTGAAACAAAGCGCGTTTTCGACGAACACAGTGAGTCACCATTGAACATGACATAAACTGAATGAACACACACACACACACCACAAAAATATATAAAACAGCATTATTTTAACACGGCGCACGAACTTTTTCCTCAATCTAATATTATTAACATGTTGAATTACACAATAAACAGTATTACTGTTGTTTTATGGTTTATGTTTGAAATATGTTTACCAGTTTGCCAACTTCGTGTGGTCTATTATATTTTTTTATTTCCTTGTTTAATTGTTTAATTTTAATCTTTATTTCGGTTGTGTGTGCTGTTGATGAAGTGTGTTTCAAGTTGTCTCTGGTTTTATGAGATTAGTATTTCTACTAAGTAATATTTTTATCTTATTTTGTTTTAGTTTGTGTTTATAGCTTTCAGGTGTGCGTATAATTTCGTATGTTTTAAATGTTTGTACTGTAGTGTCTATGTTAGTGTTTGCGTCGATGTTGAATACTGAGAACCTTGATTCTTTTTCTCAGTGGAAATCATTCCATTGGACATTTTTAAGCTTTGTAAAGCAATTTATCTTTTATTGATGGATTGGTTGAACGCTCAAGGAAAGTTAATAGGTTGTTTGTAAGTGAATGCAGTAGATAGGTCTGTTGATGTGGATTGTTTAGGGTAAAAAGAGACTTTAGTTGTGGTGTTATTATTTTACCTCGTTTGTTATCTGCTCTATTTGACAACCAGGATGTGTTATATGCATTAAAGTTGCCTGCAATTGTGGTCCTTTTGAGAATGATCAAATGTTGCAATTGAGGAGGGTTGTTAGTGAGGTCGATGGTAATATGTACATGTACATTTATATTAAAGTGCTACATGTTAATATTGTTCTTTTTATCGTTATTCTGAAAGCCTGCACTCCTAGTGATGTGTCACACCATCAAAGTTTAAAAATACTGTTCATTATATCTAAATATGATATGTCTGGTTTTATGTATGTTGTAAAGCACATTTTAACTACGCTGCGAAAACGTCTGCCTGGTCTCATTAGAATATTGATTATGCTGTGTTGATGTTGTATTGTGTGGTGATGTCCTTCAATTCCATAAACGTATTTTTGATACCGTTAATGTTGTATTATTTTTGTATTTGCTGCTTGTTTCAGTTATTAAATTGCGCCATGCTGGGTTAGCGCCTTGGAAAATTTTAGTCGAACGAATCAACCCCAGTGCTTATTTTTTGTTAAGGCAGATAATTATTCTATCGGTTTCTTGTAGAATATTTTAAGGTTTTTATACCAATTTTCAGTTTAAATGTGTTCTGTATAACCCTCTAACGTCGACGATGGAGACAACAACAGCACTCCTAGTCTTAATCGTTGCCATCTCTCTTGCTGAAGTTGTTACATTTTCTGTATAGTCATCTGCTTTTCTGAGGTATTAGTTAATAGCATTTGTATTTTGTAGACTTTGTTACACATTTGCTATATTGATGACTTGAACATTCGAGACCTCTATCGTTGTCCAGTGACGTTCACATGTATTGAAAAAAAATGTTATTGTGTGTCGTGAAAATTATCATTCAAACAGGAATCAGGCCATGACTATCCCGTCTTTTCCGACATATTGTATTCTGCATTGGTGTATCCTGTATATCTCACCATTTTGAAGATGTCCAAGTAGTATCTGAAGAATATTTATCTGCAGTTTCTTCCCCGGTCAAGCGACAGTTTGGAGATTTCCTAGAAGTAATCGTCATACTACTGGTGGCAGATTTCATACTAGTTGATCGTTGGAGTCGATGTAATCGACATACGCTCTTCCTCGAAATTGCTAGCCTTGTGCTAAAATTTGAAACCAATATTAATAACTTATTAACTAAGCGGGAGAACCGGCAGAATCGTGAGCACGCTGGGCAAAGTGCTTAGCGGTATTTCTTCCGCCTTTACATTCTGAGTTCAAATTCCGCCAAAGTTGACTTCTTCGCCTTTGATCCATTCAGGGTCGATAAAATAAATATCGGTTGAGTACTGAGGTCAAAATTGCTGGTCTTGCGCCAAAAATTAAATCAGTATTACTTTCTTAACTTATATTATATTTAAAAAATCGTTACTTGCACCGTGTACAGTCAGAGCTGGAACGAATATTTGCATATTTATTTTTATATTGATTAGCAGATATAAGCACTGATCAGCAAATATTTTGTTCGCTGAAAGAATAAACAAAGGCCAGCTGTTTGGCTAGACTCAAGGGTCCGGGGTACTTCTAGCTGATGAGAGACAACATGTCGAAACACTGGTGTCCCAGAATCTTCTGCGCCAATGAATCGTGTGTGTTGAATACACAATCGCCATAGAAGAGAGAAGTTTTTTCTTCTTTGATGTTCATTACAGCGACCTGCATATTTTGAGTCCGAACCTGCCTAGACGGATGAAGAATAAATATGCAAATACTCGTTTCCAATCTCGCTGTAGACGGTGCAAATAACGATTTCTTATTGCTGTTGTTACTGTTTTTCATCCCACAATTCAACCGTGTTCAAGTAGATGTCATCGACTCGTACTTAATTATTTTACCTGTATTTTGGAATGCGTTGGATTTAAAATCCAACCATTTCAATATGTCACTAATAAATGTCCAAAATAAAACAACCGTAAATATATCTGAGCTTTAGAAAACAAATGTTGGGAAAATTTAACAGTAGTTCTTTTGCGATTTCTTTGAGACTTTTTATTTATTTGCATGAAATTGTTTTGATTATTTTCCATTTGGATGTATGTTTAGAAATATCGTCCTCTCTCTTTCCCACGCACTCTCTGCCCAAAGCTAATAAAACAAATTTGGTACAACCACTAAAACTCCATCAACAAACAACATATTTGAATGAAACAGGTACAACAAATTTACACAAATAGCAAATCTAATCTTTATGTTTCGTCATCAACACTGCCGTCATTTTCGTTATCATTGTGCAGAAGAATGTTACAGCTAGATATTTTTACTCTCGTACATTTGAACTGTTATGAAGCATGTGATATTCCACTGAGTTATTTGGTCGCACTGAATCTCTATTCTTTTATATGTAGTCCGAGGCAAACGTACTAGAAACAAGAAATACCTGAAACAAGAAACAAGAAACACCTGAAACAAGAAACAAGAATACCTGAAGTATCACCGATTTTTCTCAACTACAGTTTCTTAACACCGAGTATGTGCGTGTATGTTCCTTAGATCCAGTCAAAGAACGAGAAATGCTGATTTCTCTCTCTCTCTCTCTCCTTGTATATATATATATATATAT
>NC_068981.1:158171884-158172399 GCF_001194135.2 Octopus bimaculoides
ATATATATCTTTATCTATCTATCTTTATCTCTCTCTTTCTCTGTGTATATGTATGTATGTATGTATGTATGTATGTATGTAGGTATGTAGGTAGGTAGGTAAGTAGGTAGGTAGGTAGGTAGGTAGGTAGGTAGGTAGGTAGGTATGTGCAGATTTGTATGTTTTATGTATGTATTTTCATGCATATATTTGCATATCTAGGCATGCTCATATATAGTTAAATGATAAACTTCTGGAAAGTTTTACAGATTTTTACAGTTCTAGTGATGGATTGGATCTGTAGTCTTCGAATTAGTTTTCCCCTTTCTGGTTTTCAGAAGCCTAATTTCTCAAGATGGGTATTTAGGCAGTGTGTTCATATCCCAGGGCCCCAATAATTACAGGTATAAACCTGAACTTATAATCTGAATATAGTGACTGCAGATTTCTCAACAGTTCAGCATAGGTGCTCTTTTTACTTTTTTTATGTCTGTATGTATGTATAAATAATATATATATATATATATATATATATA
>NC_068981.1:158172584-158176584 GCF_001194135.2 Octopus bimaculoides
CAGAAAACAAACAACATAAGAACGACCCTTCATCAGTTGTTAGCTATTTTTCTGGTCTCATATTTCGAGCATTTTACAATATACGCTTTCAATAAAACAGTTGCTCCCGCAAAGCAAATTAAATAAAATTTGGGATTTTGCGGAGGGTCAAAATTGGGGTGCAGATTTGTATGTTTTGTCTCCACTTCACGTCGTTATGGCTTAACAGCCTTCACCATTTGTTTTTACTGTTTTGTTCTTACTGTCCTGTTTTTGTTACCACTTTAACCCTCCGCAATAGATCCCAAATTTTATTTTATTTGCTTTACAGGAAGGACTGTTTTAACGAAGTTGCGTCTTGTCCCTACCTTCGAAACGCGGAGTAGATAAAACAGGGGACATCTAATGAAGGGAACGTTCTTTATGTAACCTGTCTCATTTCTCTATTTGTTTCTTTCGTTGTTCGAAAAAAAGTTCGTTTTCCATGCTTTTGTTTTTTATGTTCTCGTTTCTCATTTTGTTCACATCTTTTTACGTCCTGGACTCATATATGCATGTATATATACATATATATGCAGGCATGTACATGTATGTGTGTATATATGCATATATATATATATTATTTATATCATTACAATCATACATACATGCATACACACACACATACATACATACATACATACATACATACATACATACATACATACATACATACATACATGCATGCTTGCATGCATACATACATACATACCTGCCCCTGAGGCATGATATAGTTGCAAACACTATTTACAATACCACCCGTAGGAAGGATTGCACTGACGCATGTCAGAACCAGCATATATTTAAATGAAACCTGAAGAAAAAACATAAATGGTGATTGCTCCATTTTTACAGATGATTACCGTTTCTCTGAGCTTCCTTGTCGTCGATGACATTTCTGATCTTCCGTCTATAACCTCTCAGATGACTATTCAATCCTGCTGCAGATCTGCATAGTTTAAAGCATAGGTGACAGACGAAAGCAGTAATTTCTACTGGATTGATCGAATAACTTTATGAGACATGACCTCTGTAAACTGCCATATGTCTCTTCAGATCCGAAATCGTCTTGCAAGCCCTTTCACACATGACACACGTCGAATCACCCAGTCTAAACGCATGCATACATTCCCAGAAGTTTAGCATTTAAGTATATATGCGCATGTCTAGACACACAAATATATGTATGAAAATATATACACAAAACAAGCATACAAATCTACACATGCACTGACTCCAAATACTGCATATATACGCACATACATGCAAAAATATCTTATTGATGGTGATGAAATTCCAATGAAGAATCCTTAGCACTAGGTTAGAAACCGGCTCTTTCTCTATTGGCAAGAAATAATGAGATAAAACTGAATTACATACATACATACATACATACATACACACATACATACATACATACACGCACGCACACACAAACATACACACACACATACATACATACATACATACATACATACATACATACACACATACACACACACATACATACATACATATATACATACATACATACAAACATACATACATACATAGAAATGTGTGTGTGAGTATGTGTGCTGTGTGCGTGCATGTATGTGTGTGTGCATGTATACACAGATTATAAAAGGACTTCGGGAAAAATTTTATCTGCACTCACTCTTCGACAAGATGAGCTTTTACTATAAAGAAGCTTCTATATCAGTGATTGCAGAAAAATTGGTAAATCTTCCTCAGATCTAAACCTGTCTTGCAAAAACAAAAACAAACAAAACGCAACGGTCACGGCTAGAATGCCCTTGTTCATAGATCTGTTTTTTTTTTTTGTTTTTTTGTTTTTTTCCCCAGAGCAGTTCTGTACTCTTCGATATTATCTGGCATGTGAGACAATATCGACGAGCACAGGGGAGGTAACTCATTATTAAAGAGTTGCTTTCCTTATTGTCATTGACACCTCTTCTCTCTATCTGATCGTGTAAAATAAATTTTGTTAGTTTTTTTTATGTGTGTTTTTTATTGCTTTCTTCTATAATTAAGCCGACTTCTCTAGCTTAAATCAGTAACTCGTTTATTTCTTTAATGACATATAAGAGAAACACTTTTTACTTACGAACGTAGCGTTATTCTGACCGGATTTTAAAATATACAAATATATATTTTATATCACGTGGATTTGGTAGCTTGCTTTCCAACCGCATGATTTCAGGTTCGGTTCCACTGCGTGGCACCTGGGGCAAGTGTCTTCTACTATAGTCTCGGGCCGACCGAAGCCTTGTGAGTGGATTTGGTAGATGAAAACCGAATGAAGCCCGTCGTGTGTGTGTGTGTGTGTGTGTGTGTGTGTGTGTGTGTGTCTTTGTGTTTGTCCCCGTAACCTAGCGATTCGGCAAAAGATTCCGATAGAATAAGTACTAGGCTTACAAAGTATAAGTCTTGGGGTCGGTTTGCTCGACTAAAGGTGATGCTTTAGCATGGCCGCAGTCAAATGACTGAAAAGAATAAAAGAATATATATATATAAGGACTATGAAAGGTCAGACTGACATATCATGTTCGCTAGCGGATGAATCTTGCAGCCAAGAATGAAACCACCAAGCTGCCAGAAAACTATAGGCACATTGCTTGCCGAAACATGTACAAACTGTAAACAATCTGCCTCAATCAATTCCTCCAGGAGTCCAACAGCATAGTGATAGATGAGCAGGCTGGTGGAAAGAAGGGAGTATGGAGATGTATGGAGCAACTTTCTATAATCAAAGTTGTGCTATTTGAAGTAAGAAAGTACTGTAGAAACCCAACGACAGTAAGGCTCGATTATAGTAGAGCGTTCGACTCTATTCCCTACTCATGGCTGCTGAAGTGTCTACATTTGGCAAACTGCTACTTTGGTTGCCGCCTGAGCAGGACGATCATCTCCGATTTTTTAATATCCCAAGGAAATACTCTTTCTGTAATTCTGTTCATTTTTGGCAGTGAATGCATTATTATTCCTGCCACAAAAATTATATGGCTAGAGACTGCAACTAGAGTCAGCAACTGCCAGAGATATTCATGTAACTCATAATTTCTTTGTAGATGACCAGAAAGTTTATGCTTAAAACGTTAACAATGTCAAAAAACAGCAGGATATAGAATGGAATATAGAATGGAATTTGGGCAAAAGAAATGTTTATATTTGATTGAGGAACATAGGAAATTAGTCCTCCAGACCCAAAACCTACGCATCAACAGTCTTAATATCTCTTTAGTTCCACACAAAGAATGCTACAAATAGCTAGACATTGATGAAAACATCATACGAAGGTTCTGTAAATAAAGACAGAATAACTCGAGAATACCAGACAATAAGAGAAAAATAAAGCAGTCGGAACTCTCCCCTTACAACAAAACAATATTCCATTATGCAATTTCAGAACCAGTTCTGATTCCAGCATATGGAATACTTCACTGGTCTGTAGAGGAAACCCACTCTATAGACATTAGAATCTGAAAGATCCTGACATCAACTGGAAACTTTCACTGAAAGACTGATATAGAAAGGCTTTATCAAAGTAGAGATAAAGGTGGTAGGGGCGTGGAATCAGTGCAGAGAGCTTTTGAATGCTGTATAGTCTCTCTCGGACAGCACCTTCTAAACAACAGCAGCAAAAATAAATACATAAGCTAACAGCTGAAAGGCGAAGAGAACATCTCAAATGTTGGTAATGAGTTCCTCGGGAAGCACTCCTATACAATCCCAAAACAGACGGATTGACACACCTCAAAGAAGACCTGGATGTGAAACGCCCGGATGCGTGCGTTCGTGTGTGTATATATGTATATGTGTGCAACTGTATGCATGCATGAATCGATATATACGCATGCGTGTGTGATGTATGTATGTATGTATGTATCGGTCTGCTCACCGAGCCATCGGGGTGGTATCATTCAAAAGATACAACAATGCCAGAAAGCGCATTGCGACCATATATATATATATATATATA
>NC_068981.1:158176682-158179102 GCF_001194135.2 Octopus bimaculoides
AGGGTAGCGGACTCACGGTCATAGGATCGCTGTTTAGATTCCCAGATCGGGCCTTGTGATTGTTTATTGAACGAAAATACCTAATGCTCCACGAGGCTCCGGCAGGGGTGATGACGAACCCTGCTGTACTCTTTCACCACAACTCTCTCTCGCACTTTCTTCTTGTGTCTGTTGTACCTGTATTTGAAAGGGCCAACCTTTCCTGCTCTGTGTCACGCTGAATTTCCCTGAGAACTACGTTAAGGGTATACGTGTCTGTGGAGTGCTCAGCTACTTGGACATCAATTTCACGAGCAGGCTGTTCCGTTAATTGGATCAATTGGAACCCTTGTCGTCGTAACTGGCGGAGTGCCACGACTATCCTACAACAAAACGTGCTTAATACTGATTGCATTATATTGATGCATTAATATCGATGGGAGAGATAACAAAAGCGTGAGGAGGCTTACTTATCTTTGAATCATAAGAGAACGGCAGTACCCACAAATGTTCACAGGACACCCGACGATAGTTGGAGGGAGGAAGGTATCCTCAAACTGGCGGTCTATCCCAAATGTCTGCAACATAATAGACTTTGGACTAGACAGTGGTATTAAACCTGACGAAGGATTCGGTCTGGGACCTCAATATCTTTGTTAATGTTTCTTTATATTGACTACATAGTCATGATAAGATTATATCTACCACCAGGGGATGCTGAAAAGTCCCTGGTTTTAAAGGCCTGGTTGGAGACCCAACCTTTCGAGTTTTTTTACAGAGATTGGAGGACCGCTGCAATTAGTGTGAATCTGAAATGAGAATACGTTAACTAAAATCATAATTTACTAATCTTCCTATATTTTCTTTTACCCAAAGTCAGAAAATTTTTCAGCATCCTCTCGTATATCTTCCCAAGACATTACATTTTGAATTAGTGAGGCTCATGAATTTGGATGAGTTTGTAAAACTGTGAAGAGGAGAGAAATTCCGAGCACATAAGAACTTTTCTAAACCTACAAACTTCACTAACGGTAAGCAACATCATCACTTTCCATGGTTTCTACTGTTTTCTGTTAAATCAAATGTTTCGATTTAATCAAATGTTTGCCGTTCAATTGTAGCTTAAACAGCGATAAACCTAATACATATGTATATGCAGTGAACCTTATAGATATGTACGAGTATATGCAGGGAATGGCGTTAAAGCTGTGAATTGCAGTTAAACTGAGAGTAATTCCCCTTGCATTATTGTAGTATCCATTTTAATCGAACAAGTTATTTCCCTTCGAATATAACATTATTAGATTAACTTCAACATTTAACTTTAATTTTCCAAAATATTTTCATCGCTTTGAGACAGCAACCTGTTCACTGACAAAATTCCGTGCTGCACGGAATTTTGTCAGTGAAAAGGGCGCGGTCTTAAAGCTATGAAAATATTTTGACAAATTAAATTTAAATGTTGAAGTAAATCTAACGGTTTTTCATGTGTTTTTAAATGGGTTATAAAACACCTTTCACGCTGCAATTGTTTTTGTTTCAGCACGCGATCTCAGATCAGGTCACATTTCTGTAATATAACCTTATTCTTTGATTTAAGATTGAGCGACTTCTTCAAATAAAAATTTTAAACACTGTAATGGATCTCAATTGTTAGTAGCATAATATATTCTCTATTACATTTATCACTACATACATTATAAAGTTCCTACTACATATTTCGAGTTGTAAGTTTTCTGGAAAATTATACAAAAAATTTATTCTTTCCAGTGCTTGTGGTTAATCCCAGGTAATCCCTGATCGTACAGACAGAATCAAAGGAGTTCCAGCTGTGACCATTCTGTATATATTGCTTGTCGAGACCTTTTTTCAACAAATTCTCTTTAATCTAAGATAGTTGGCTGCAAAGGGCGTAAATTTAAGAGAAAGTTTTTTTTCCATTTTATGTAAGATGAATGATTTCGCAGAGATTCACTCGTTATGCTCTACAGTACATTGATGAGTTATACTTTTTAACTTCAAATTTTAAAACCTTTGTCTGCATTATAATTTGAGAGTATTTTCCCACAATATGGAGCACCATTTAATTTAAAACTCTATGTACAAAAAGATGGCTTCTAATGATACATTTCTTATATTTGTACAAGAGAACAAATTGAATGAGAGTATGTAGTTGATTGTATACACTTTAAGTACTCGGTTGTTGATAATTTTATCGAGCGCAGGTAAAATCCATGACTAAAAGATGTATAAATACCTCTTTCGATGTTTTATCAAATTGCGATCACACAGAAAAAAACTGCAATAAGACTAAATTAAAATATCCATACAGATTTTTCCTTTCCTGAAGTGTGTATACATTTTTGGGGCGGACTCTCTCTCTATCACTCTCTCTCTCTCTCTCTCTCTATATATATATATATATATATATATATATATAT
>NC_068981.1:158180355-158188548 GCF_001194135.2 Octopus bimaculoides
GTGTGTACAATCAACTACATACTCTCATTCAATTTAATACAAAATGGGACAAGAACGCAAAACATCCGAACAGTTAGGTGATACAAAAATGGGACATCCAGAGAGATGATACAAAGGAAACAAGGATGGGTCATTCGAAGTTTTCTTTCCTCAGTCGAGTACCAGATAATCTTCGCAATTATCTTCTTTTTTTATCTTTTACTTGTTTCAGTTATAAGACTGCGACCATGCTGGTGCACAGCCTTGAAGCGTTTTAGTCGAACAAATCGGCCCCAGGACTTATTTGTTAAAGCTTGGTACATATTCTATCTGTCTCTTTCACCGAACCGCTAGGTTAGGGGGATGTAAACACACCAAAACCGGTTGTCAAGTTGTGGAGACAAACACAGACACAAAGACACATACATACATACATACATGAGTGGGGGGGGCGTGCGCGCGTACGCACAAACGTTAGACACAATCATGGTCTGCACATTACGAGATTCGCGACAATTGTATACTGAGCTTTTTGGTGTTTTAGATGAAAAATAGCTCAGTAACTGCATATACATACATATATGCATGCATGCACGCACGCACGCACACACACACACACACACACACACACACTCACACACACACATATACATAACCATTAACGAATGGGTACAAAAGTACTCTATTTAGGCTGGTTTGTTATTCTGCAACTTTGTCGATGCAGCATACTCACCCGCAGACAACACTCACACATATATATACATAATTATACATACATACATACATATATACATACATACATACACAACATATACACATACGTGCGTGCACACATATGCACAATACCTAGATCAACGCGCACACACGCACTCCAGTGCCTGTTGTTGCTACTTTTCTGTATAATGGCTTCATGTTAGTAATTTGACCACAGCAATCTTCGTTGTTTAAAGACTTGCCTTTTCTTTTCAACAACTCTGACAGATTCCGCTGAAGATTGCTGAGTCATAGTTAAAAGTTTTAGTAATAGCAATGCCACTATCATTAAAACACCAACAAGAACAACAGCCACAGAAACAACAAGGCCTGGCAGCAATAATTGTTTCTAATTTCGACAGAAAAACCTACAATTTCGAGGGAAAGACTCTTATCAATTACACCGACCTCAGTACTTGACTGGTACTTTATTTTATTGACGTTAAAAGGCAAAGTTCACCTCAGCAGGATTTGAACTCAGAATGCAGAATCGGAAGAAACAGTGCAAGGCATTTTGTTCAACGCTCTATCTAACGATTCTCCTTTAGATGGGCTGCAGGTCGTTATTGAACCATCTAATAAGACTCCCAAGAAGGCTGTAATCTGGTTGGCAGTAATCACGGACGGAAATCATATATAAGTAAGGATGTCTTAAAACACTTTTATTTGTGGCCACACGTACGCGTCCAAAGGAATGACAAACAGAATGGTTGGAGTGTAAAGGGCTATGGTCTTCTGTGCCTTGCTCCTATCTGCTTGCGGGCCTGAGGCCTAAGAGAGAGACAGTCAAGTTACGCCCTCAGAAATTGCATGTCCATGCAGAAAAGAAGAAGAGATGAGGTCAAGTGTCAGAGCCTCAATGTTGTGTAGCGCCCCCTCTCTGTATAGCTAGCTTGTTTTCCCTTGTCAAGGGGAGTAATACACCTACACTCCTAATCCAATACTCGTATCGTTTCTAAATTACGTATAAAAGGTAATACCCCACCCGGTCATGAATGACTATGGGGTTGCACATACAAAGTTATCCTCCGAGGCACAAGTCCGAGCAAGGTTGTTTATAGAAGACCTGCAGTCGCCCATGCATACCAGCCTCCTCTTTCTATGCCACCGATGTTATCGAAGGGAAAGGCAAATGGCGATACAGCTTAGTACCACTGACATCGCAACTCATTTTTACAGCTGAGTGAAATGGAGCAACATGTTAATGAAACAAAGTGTCTTGCTCAAGAACACAACACAGGCTCGGTCTGGGGTTCGAACACACTACCTCATGATTGTGAACCCGACTCTCTAGCCACTGAGCCTTGCGCCTTCACAAATTAGGTATATCTGCAATTTAGAGGGGGTGGGGATAGTCAACTAAATCGACTCCAGTACGTGACTGGTACTTTATTTTATAAATCCCCATAGTGATGAAAGGCAAAGGTCGACCTCGGCGGAATTTGAACTCAGAACGTAGCGACGGGCGAAATACCGCTAAGTATTTCGTCCGGTGTGCTAACGATTCTGCGAGCTCGTCGCCTTCATTGCTTTTAAATAATCCTTTCTACTAGGCACAAGGCCTGAAATTTGGGGGCAGGTGACCAGTCGATTACACCGACCCCAGTGTTTCACTGGCACTTGATTCATCAACCCCAAAAGGATGAAAGGCAAAGTCGATCCGGCAGCATTTGAACTCAGAACACGAAGACAGGCGAAATACCACTTAATTGCCTTTAAATAATAAAATAATAATTACTATTTCTACTGTAGGCACAAGGCCTTTTTTAAAGTAATAATAATGACACAACCGACGCACCCCCGTCACCGACAGCACACTGTCACTATCACACACACAAAAGAAAGTACAGCAATAATAATGATGACACAACTAGGACTAATACCACTACCATCACTACTGCAACAACGAAAACAACAAAAATGGCACCAGCAGAAGTAATGCCCCACCACCACTACTACCACTAATACAATGACAGTAACAACGAATCACAGCAACAACAATGACACCACCAACTTCACCAAAACAAACAACAACAAACCACAGCAGTAATAAGGACACAGCTAGCACAACAACAGCAGCAGCAGACACCACGTGACGGACATGAAATTGCTGTGATTTAGTATAAGGTTAGGTTTAATAACTATACTTAAAGAGGAATCTTCCGTTGGTTGATGGTCAATCTGTCCACTATTGTATTTGTCGAATTACATTAAATTTACTGCCACCTCTACCTACTCCTTTCTCCATGCACCAATAAGGAAGTCTCTATGTGGTCGCTTGAAATGCTAGAAATATCAGCAAAATGTCCTGCAAATTATATTAAGGAGAATAGACATTAGATATCACTAGATATTCTGCCCTGAGAACCCCTATAAAATGATATGGTCAAAGTTAGAATGCTTTCAGTCATAATTCTGCTCATTCAGTGCTGACTTAAGGATAAACAACAACAGCACCGTTATACCTACCATCACATCATATCATTATAATTTTGTCTTATATTGACCAATCAACCACAAAGTCCAGTCTTTCTTGCATTGTGGTGGCTTATGTGCCTCAGTGACCCTGAGAGATATGCCAGCAGGGCACAGCTCTTGGTGATGCTTCCCATGATGGTCAGGTAAAAACGATAGAGGCCAGACTAATATAGGCCACATCTTTCCAGAGGTTAAAATGGGTTTGCATAGGGCTAACACCCCTACCTAGAAGAAAGCAAAGTTACAGAAACATCAATGACAATTCAAAACAAGACCAAGGAGAAGGTCTACCTTCAAAGGAAACATCCTACAATCAAGAACAATGGAGAAAAGTCATCAAAGCTTATGCTCTATAGAGAGCAAAGGTGTTAAATAAGTAATACTGACCAACACATTATATCATCACAGTAGTATTGTATATTCACCCCAACACTCAAATAGCTCTCTCCTATACTGACCACCACACTCTCTCAGTACTGTCCTATACTGACTGCCACACCATACTCACAATTAATTCTGACCTATATTGACCAGTTCACACTCTTGCTAATTCCATAGAACCTCCACCACACACCATTTTTCTGAGTCCCTCTCTCTCTTTTGTGCATAACGTCTTTTTGTTGTTATGTCTTGTTCCTGGAATTGAAAATCATATTCTCCAGAATGAAAGCTCATATATATGTTGTTAGGTCAACCTGAAATTTTCTAACAATATGCTCTGCTGGATGTGTAATGTCAGTGTGCATACACGACAGAGTGTAAGTGCCTTGAGAGAAAAGTTGGACTTAAGAAGCATCAGATGTGGTGCGCAAGAGAGACAACTGCGCTGGTATGGTCATGTGTTGTGAATGAATGAGGACAGCTGTGTGAAAAAGTGTCACACCCTAGTAGTTGAGAGAACCTGTGGAAGAGGCAGACCCAGGAAGACCTGGGATGAGGTGGTGAAGCACAACCTTCGAACATTGGGCCTCACTGAGGCAATGACAAGTGACCAAGACCTTTGGAGATATGCTGTGCTTGAGAAAATCCAGCAAGTCAAGTGAGACCATAACCATGGCCTATGCCAGTGCAGCATAACCAGCCCATTTAAGAGTACCCTTCAATCATTGGGCAATAAACTACACTTGCGAAGACCGGTTGAGGCAAGTGAAATTGTTGTCATGGCCGATGACAGTACTGCCTGATTGGCACCCGTACCAGTGGCACGTTAAAAGCACCATTCGAGCATGATTGTTGCCAGTGCCGTCTGAGTGGCTCCTGTGCTGGTGACATGTAAAAACACCATTGAGCGTGGCCATTGCCAGTGACTAGCTCCTGTACCGGTGGCACATAAAAAGACCATTTAAGCATGGTTGATGCTAGTACTGTCTAACTGGCCCTCGTACCGATGGCACATAAAAAGCATCCACTACACTCTCGGAGTAGTTGGCATTAGGAAGGGCATCCAGCTGTAGAAATGGTGCCAGATCAAATTGAAGCCTGGTGCAGCCGTCTTGGCTCGCCAGCCCTCAGTCAAACCGTCCAACCCATGCCAGCATGGAAAGTGGACATTAAACGACAATGATGATGATGATGATGATAACCATACATGACTTTTCACTGATAAACATACATGCCTCACATCTGGCTTTCTCTTGTAATTGACTTGTACAATTTCCTAAGTCAGTATAATTTTCAAAGAGTATCTTTCCAATTCTCATCATGCTATCAGGTTCTTGCATGCAGCTACTCCGTGGATATAAGATGAATCTTGATGCATTCAAAGACTGGTTGAATTGACGTAACACTTCTTCCTCCTTGCTTTCATTTAAAATCAGTATCAATGAGGAAACTTTAAATAAGAGGTGACAGTTTTTGAGCTTTAACATTATTTCTAGTTATTACATTTAGTTTAAAGTCCAAATAGAGACATGAGTACTGGTACAGCAATCACATTGTGACCACTAATGTATTGTAAGCAAAGAACTCTGAAAACCAGGCACTTTTCTTATCAGAGTGTTATATTCCCTGGTCACGTGTTCCTTGCAACAAGTTCCATCCCAGAAATATTTTCATCCATCCCTTAGTACTGGTAAAATTCCTTGCTAGATATCAGGAAATTTGTTAGATCATTGATAGAAATGTTACTAGACTACTGGCTTGTAGTTATCCTTCATTTTTCAATAGAGTAAAAGCATTTGTTTTGGCCAAACTTTATTCTTATATCCTTTAAGAATATCATAAACAAGTCAAGGAAATTCTTCATACCATTCATATTTTTAGCAAATATTTTCAGGCCATCCACAGAGTAGCTAAATATCAGGTGGCTGACACTTTTTATCTAGTGACTCAGTTATGTATTGTTTAGTTACTTTAACAAAAATGAAAACAAGTTCCCCACAAAAATAGCCAACATCACACATATATACCTATAATACTTTATCCAATCAGTAACAAAATAATCACTTTCTGTATTTAACTCCAGCCAGATTGCACCCAAATTCATCATATGCTACTGAATTTCTGTTGATTAAAAGCTGCTAAACACATTCCCAAACTCCTTTCTTTCATAGAACACAATCCATGTAAATGACAAACCCGAGGATAAAATTATAGTGATTGACAATGATGTAGCTGGCACACTCACCCATAGTATGAAAGAATACTGGTGGAATATTCCAATAAAAACCTCTCTAAAATGTAGACATAACAGACCAGACATAATGATATAGGACAGAGAAGAGAAAGTATACACAAAAACAGAAATCTTTTATTCAGATATTTGTATCTCTGAAAAATCTGCAGATATGCCACTAGACTATGGTATTTTATTCATACATGTAATTATTAGGATACCCGATTACTAACTATCTCAGTATTAATCTTGAGAAGCCCAAAAGATGGATATAAAAGTATCAATGTGAAGTGGTGGATTAGCAGAACAGACTATAGATTCCCTGCAGTGTTTTTCAGCTCTTTACATTCTGAGTTCAAATTCTGCAATGATCTAGTTGGGTGACAGACTTAATCTGTTGCTCAGTTTAACAATAGTACCTGGCACCCTGGGTACCTTAAGTGGAGTCCACTCTTTTTCAAATACTTTGGCCAGGTTTCCAATTGAGGATGCATTTGTTCCTCCTTCCTACCAGTCTTGGAAACCCTGTAAAAAGGCCATGAAGCACTGCCTTCCCTCCTGACTACAAGACTGGAACAAGGGAGGCTATAGATACACATCAAGAGACAAAGCCTCTTCCTCCATCTTTTGCAGTCATCAACCAACCTTATGTTTCCCTCCTTTTTTCTCTTTGTCTGTTCTTTGATTTTGGCAAACCAAACATGAGGTGTCACAAAATTGTTTAACATGACCACACCATACATGTAAAAAAAAAAACAAAGAACAATTGAAAGAAGACTTTAATGAAACTCAAATTAGATTTAACTACAGTTCACTGACCTCTGCTACCAACTTTAACCTACAATTACTGCCATATTATCTTCACACTTGTTGCCTTCTTTCTTTGATAAGTTTGTCTTAGAGAGAGATCAAAACCTATCATTATTTCATTCTTGTGAAAGCTCTGTGATTGGAATTGAACCAGGTTTCAAGTGCTTGGGTTCTGAGTTATGTGGTCTTGTGTTTACAAAGCTGTAGTTTTATAGGATTCTTGTTGGTTATTTGAGATATACATATGTTTGTATGTGAGTACAGGCATTACTGTGCTTTTATGAAGTTTGCTTGCACTGAACCACATTTTCTACATGTACTACTGCCATAGACTTTTCATCAGTACAGGACTTTGTACAACTTTTTTCCGATAAAAGCTTTGAGGATGAATTTTAATAGATGGGAAATACGTGACAGCCTGTCAGATATATCATCATCATCATCATCATCATCATCATCATCATCATCATTATAATCATCATCTTTATAATCATCATCCTTTTAACATCCATTTTCCATGCTTGCATGAATCAGACAAAATTCTATGAAACAAAGTTTTCTACTGCAATCACAGAACTACAATATCATTCTAAAGAATTAATGGTTACCTCATCAAACTCTCAAAGTTCCAAAATAGTACATAATTAATTGAAAACAATGTGAATAAATAAGCATTACATTTGACAGAATAATGTGAATGCTAAAGAGTTAAACATTGTTGATGAGTATTTTAAACATGAAACATTTGTTCAATTTTCAGTGAGTTGGGGTGTCATTGGTGACACTGCTAATTCATGAAGCAACTCTTAGTCTTATATTACTCACCTGTCTTATGTTTCTAATATATCATTTAACCTTGGATATATCATCACAAGATCCAGTCTTTGTTGCAGTGTGGCAGTTTGTGTAGCAGGTTGTGTGCCTCAGTGACCCTGAGTGCTATGCCAGCAAGCACAAGCTCTTGGTAGACCCTCCCATGCCTGATGAATCAAAGGATAGAGGCCAGGCTAATATGGACAACCTCTTCCTAAGGATGAAAATAGGTTTGCATTGGGCCAGCACCACTACCTAGAAAAACGCAATGCTGCAGATGCATCAATGATAATTCAAAACCAAAATGACCTGAGAGAGGATACCCCAGTGTCAAGAAATAGGGAGAAAAGTCATCAATGTCCTATGCACCATAGAGTGGTGGTGGGGGGACAAGAGGTTTAAGTAAAGTAAGTAATCTTGGATGAAGGGTCTGAAGTCTAACATAATTCTTTCAAAGTTCCATCTTCAAGATATTATCTCCCTAAGTTTCATATCATAGAATTACAATGTGACTCTATATGATTGCTTGACTTGGAAGAAAATGACGTCTATTTTACCTTCTGCAAAGAGGAGCAATACATTGGACACTGCTGACGTGTATATATACAGACAGACAGACAGACAGATAGATAGATAGATAAATGTACATATGTATATGCATGTATATATAAATGTGTGTTTATATATATATATATATATATATGTATGTATATATATATATATATATGTATATATATATATATATA
>NC_068981.1:158188881-158191975 GCF_001194135.2 Octopus bimaculoides
ATATATATATATATATATATATATATATATACACACACACACACACACACATGCAAAAAAAATAATCGGTTGGTCATACCTGGATTACCATTTATTTTAATCCAGTGCTGACAACATCAACAGCAACAACAACACCAACAGCAACAGCAGCAGCAGCAGCAGTAGTAACAATTTGCTCTTCAGAGAGGAATTGAACCTGTTTGCCATCATTTCTGACGTAAGTTGTGTGTGTGACTGAGTCACATGAGAAAGCTCTTCATAAGGAAGCAAACAGTGAAGTTAGTGAGGATTACAGCTTGAGAATATTTGTTTAATCACTCAATTATCTGTGTCACCTTGTTTTCTAAAACATGTCATCATACCTTCTTATAAATTGGACTATATTTTTCTTTTCTTTTATTTTTCTTTCCAGCCATCCAAATAAGCAACCAACTAACAAGCCAACAAGCCAGCCAGCCTACCTGCCTACCAGCTTACCAGCCTATTTGCAAACCGCAGTATTTTGTTTTATTATCTTATATTTTTAAATTAGTCTTTGTTATTGTCGTTTAGACCCAGCCATTTCTGTTGAAGAAGACCCCTGCACAAAGGCTTTCCAGCATATTGTCAGATATGAACTATCTAAGACTACATTATACAATGTGCTCTTCCACTCTTATGGTGGTAGAGTATGATTTATTTGTTGTTTAGTTGGTATTTCTAACAGGCTGAATAACCACAAAGAGGCTTTTCTTGTTGGCTGGTCTAGTTATTTATGTTTTAGTAAACATGTATATATTGAGAACAAAACGCTAAGATCTTGTTTTTTTATGATGTTTTACTGAAATCATGGTGTATTATTTCATGGCCAACCTTCAAAACAACCAGTTTACCAAGCCTTATGTACTCACTTGTTATCAAAGAGAATTGGCCTGTAGAGTAATACATGGTACTAGATTTAAAAAACAACTTTCTATTATTAGGTTACAGAGAGTCAAATTAAGACAGGTCAGCTTGCACACACACACACACACACACACACACACACACACACACACACACACACACACACACACATACTTATATTCATTCATTGATACATACATCTATGTAAAAGGAGGTTCTGAAAAGTTCCTGGCTTTGGATAAAAGAAAATACAAGAGAATCTGTTAATTATGATTTTTATTCAACATATTCTTCTCTCAGATTTACACACTTATTACAGCAGTCCTTCAGTTTTTCTAGGCCCCATGAAAGAACTCGGAGGGTTGGGACTCCAACCCAGGCCTTTTGTGATACCCTTAAACCAGGAACTTTTCAGCACCCCCTCATACATACATACATACATACATACATACATTCATACATATGTAAACACAAGTATACGTACAAGTATACACAAATGCATACATGCATACATACATACATACATACATACATGCATGCATACATACATACATACATACATACATATGTAAGTACGTACGTACGTACGTACGTATATACATACACATATGTCCAATGAAGGCAAGAAGGCTGAAATTTTGAAGTCACTGTCACCCCTCTTCTTGTAAAAGAATGTACTCTACAAAAAGGGTACTGAGTAATTCTTCAGTTTAATATCAAATTGTTTTTCTTACGACTTGACATAAAAACAAACACTAATATGTGAATGTGTGCATGTACATATATACATGTGGTCGCTGCCGGTGCCATGTAAATGACACCTATGTATTGTAGTCATGGTCGTTGATGATATCATCTAAATGGCACCTGTGAATCATAGACATGGTCATCGACAGTGCCATGTAAATGTCACCCGTGAGTCATAGTCATTGCTGGTGCCATGCAAATGGCAACCATGAATCATAGTCGTAGTTGCTGCTGGTGCCACGTAAATGACACCCATACATCATAGTCATGGTCGTTGATGGTATCATGTAAATGGTGCCTGTGAATTATCGTGGTCAATGTCAGTGCTATGTAAATGACACTTGTGCATTATAGTTGTGGTCCTTGATGGTGCCATGTAAATTAGCACCCAGAAAGTGTGGTCATTGCCAGTGTCATGCAAATGGCACCCATGAATCTTAGTCATGCTTGCAGCCAGCGCCATGTAAACTACACCCACTCATGGATCGTAGTCGCGTCATGTAAATGTCATGTAAATGGTACGTAAATGCTTGTGTCGTGTAAATGGCACACATGCCAGTTGTGTGTAAAAGCACCCATTACACTCCCGGAGTGGTTGGCACTAGGAAGGGCATCCAGTTGTAGAAACCATGCTAAATCACACTGGAACCTGGTGGAACTCTCTGGCTCATCAGCTCCACTTAAACCGTCTAACCCATGCTAGCATGGAGAGCTGACGTTAAATGATGATGATGATGATGATGATATATAACATGTCTATGTTCCATGCTGGCATGTGTTGGATGGTTTTACTGTTGTGTTCCATAGTGAATTGTATGTTGCTATTAATATTGTTAAGCATTATTTTGAAATCGAGGAGTTTGTCCATGCTGTCTTTCCAAAGTATAAAGCAATCATCCAGATACCTCTTCTAGTTCTTCTTTAAATAGCAATGAAATGAGATGCCATATTTTTGTAGTGATTATTGATATATTTTAAGCTCTAGGTAACCTATTACAAGGTTCGCAATCACTGGAGCAGCTCGGGTTCTCATTGCAATTCCACATTTTTGTCGATAGTAAACTGTATCGAACATGAAATAGTTGTTCAGTAGGATGAATTTGAGTGCTGTGATTATGAATCTGTGGTTGATGCGTCCTGGGATCTCTTCTGGGTATTTTTCTAGCCAGAAGGTGATTGCTTCTATACCATAATTGTGTGGGATATTGGTGTACAAATTGACCACATCGAATGATACTAACAGGGTTCCTTCATTTATTGTCTTTGGGAGATGTTTAAGCATGTCTAAGTTATCTCTGATGAAGCTTTTCACATATTTTAGAAACGGTTTGAGTAAGATGTCGAGGAAGTTGCTCAAACGGTGGGTTTCACAAGCGGGGCCAGCAATGATGGGTCTTAGTCTGAGGTCAGTAGGGGGGGGAACATTAATGCATAGGCTTGGAGAAACTTTGCAAGCTTTACA
>NC_068981.1:158192068-158197573 GCF_001194135.2 Octopus bimaculoides
ATTTCATGTTTAGTGAGGCCCTTTCCATGTATTTGAAGTAAACAGGATAAATTTTTCAGAGTCTTCTGTGAGTTGTATTGTACTATCAATTCGTAGTAAATATTATTTTCCAACATGGAGAGTATTAACTTTTTGTAGTACTCTGTGTCCATCACCACTACCGCACTTCCTTTGTCAGCTTCTTTAATGGTGAAGTTTATATCATTTTTTTAACTCGATTAGGTATTTCCATTCATTTACATTAAGGTTGGATTTAATTCGTTGTTTTTGTAGGGTATTAAAAGGAAAACTGGTAATGTGTTCACAAAAAGCATCAAGTGCTTTATTTCTGCCTTTCGTAGGACAGTATTCACTTTTGTTTTTTACAATTGAGTCATCTTCACTGGTGTAGTTGTGAAGTGCTTCTGTGAGGCATAATTTTCGGCAGAAATCCATAGTGTTATCCTTAATTTCATTCAGGTTCGATCTGCGATGGGTTGGAGTAAACTTTAAACCTCTTGCTAGAATTTTAGTTTGCGTAATACTTAGGATTTTCTTTGATAAGTTGATTATTTTCGGTTGTTCTTGTACATTTTGTTCCATTTCACATCTCTGTTTCTTTGATTTAGGTCTAAAAAATGGTTGTAGTAGGTGGATTGTTGTGGAAAGTCTGTATTGTGTTTGGTTTGCTGAGGAGAAAATGGGTGTAAAGTGTGTCTGTGGTAGTATGTTTGTGGTGGAGTGACTGTGTAGCGGCCTAGACTATGGTTGTACTGAGGGTTGTTATATTGTCTATGGTTGATGTGGCTTGGGTTAAATTTATTTTTAATATTGTAATGTGGGTGGAGGGAAAAGTTATGTTGTCTAGTAAGGTTGTGTCTAGTTGAATGATTGAAGTAACCATGTTGAGGGTTAAGTCTCGGAGGTAAATTCTTCCATTTATTGTGAGATGATGGAGGTGGATTGGTAGGTATTGGTTCCCAAAAGTTTAGGTTAGTCTGGAGGTTTCGATGGAACCTTTGATTTGTATGTAGAATGCCTTGAGGATTACGTCCAGATTTTCTATTGTGGGCTGAATTCCTGAGTGTTGTTTGTAAGTTATTTTGGGGTGTAAGAGAGGTTAGGTCGGTGGAGTTGTGTATACATATATATATATATATGTATGTATGTATGTATGTATGTATGTATAGATAGATAGATAGATAGATAGACAGACAGATAGATAGATAGATAGATAGATAGATAGATAGATAGATAGATAGATAGATGGATGGATACACACACACACACACACACACACACATATATATATATAATCGATAACGAAACGAATAGTTTACACCTGGTAGCTTACTGGTAAGGCATGGTTACTTTTACAGTGATCGTTACGTATATTGATGCTAGATGTGTTGAAACAATTGTCGTGATTAATAATAATTTCTCGTATATTCCATCTTCCATTTACCATATATATATATATCCTGTGTTCTGCTTTTAGAATAAATACATCCCCACATGACAAGAAGGATGACTAAAACGTTTAATTGTAGAACAGGCAACCCTTTTAAAGGCTGTAAAGAATATGTCGGACTATCCTGCATTGAAAATTTATATCTCTCCTCACCTCTCCCTCTGAAGTGATCATCTATTCATAACTTCCATTTTTCTCACAGTAATTCTGCTGACACAGACGTTGAATGACTTGTCATTTTTAGCTGTCTTTACCAGTTAGTCTCCTTATTGATTCACTTATTTATGTCCCTGTTCAACACATTACCTCTTCAAGCATTCTTCACACCCTCCTGTCTGATCCTTTCTCATGTCATTTCAAAATCAAATTCAATAACACAAGTGGTTCATATGAAAATGTACTGGTTAAATATACAGCCTACAACACTTAGAGCAACTCCTTTAACACTTACCATCACCACTAAAGAATTATTCATTTATCATTGTAATACATAGAAGAGAACCATCATCATCATTTTATGCCAAATTTTTCCATGTTGGAATGGGTTGAAGAGGTCATTATAAGTTGTGCATGCAGCAGCAGTAAAATCTGGCTATATAGCTATATGTGCATGTCTTCACACACACACACGACAGCTCTACCTCTCTGGTTTTACAAACCCTTCATACACAAACTAACACTATACCTACAAAGTTGATAACAACTGGTAAATCCACATCTTCACATTCATTTTAATAATCTTTGTTTTCCAAAGTGAAAAAGCATGGAAATTATTTTAAAGACACACAAGCACATGTGTATATACATCTCCTAATATAATAATGAGTGTGGTGTTTTTATATATTTGTATATTTATACATATATATATATTTGTCCAAAATCATGCAGGACGCGGAGGAGGAGGAGAGAAAATTGTAATTCAGTGAAGGAGAAATAGTGAGAGTAATAGCCCTGATTGAGAGGGAGTGAGAGAAAGTAATAGCAAAGAGAAAGGAAGGGGTGATAGATGAATAAGGAAGGAAGGGGTGAAAAAAGTCAGCGTTTCAAATCTGTGTGAGTATGTGTGTATGTGTGTGCATGTACAAGGGAAATATGTGAATGTATGTGTGATTATTATGTACCTTATTTTGTACCTTATTTACATATAAAATACTACAAATAGCCATCATTATTGATGGTACATGGTCAGCTAGTGTAAATTATACTCTCTTAACTCTATACATAACCCATGCAAATTGAAATGACCATGTTAAAACTGAGACCAAGTACTTTAGAAAGATCGTTATTGTTATAACTACCATTCTGCTCTACTTCACTGCCACCACCATCACAACACTACCACTATCATCACCATCACCACCAACACCACCACCAAAACCAAAACCAAAACCAAAACCACCCCCAACATCACCACCATCACTACTGTTGTTAGCACTACAGTCACCACCACGATGTAGAAGCTTTATAAGTTTTTCCATATTTTATGCCAGCTATGCTTTGTTGATGGCTAAACAAGCATGATTATGCTTATATACATTCAAGTGTGTGTGTGTGTGTGTGTGTGATAAATATGTGCAATATGTATATATAAATGTGTTATGTATGATGTATGAGAGGAATAATTATTTTAGAGAGACATATTGTATTGGATATCTTGCCAGAAGTTTAAAGTATTTTCTGCTCCAATAGTCAATTCATACAAATTCCACTAATCCAGCTATACAAATAGTCTCAATATATAGGTATTGTTACTATATAATTATTATTATTAAATATGTGAATGTGAGCCTACAAACCAGTAGAATAATCCTTTTCTGAATAAAGGATACATTGTTCCAGCACATATGTCTTGTTTCCATACTGTTAAGTAGATAAAAGACAAGTATTGCTCTATATAACACCATAAGTAAGAACTGAACTTGACAACATGAAAATTAATGAAATTTTCAACAGTATTACTACCTAATGCAATTAACACTTCCATTCTTGTGATATCTGCTTACAGCAAGATGTGCTTTTGAGACTTTCAATGCCACCACCTGGTCCTTGGATACCTTCAGTAGGGTCCACTTCATTGAAAACATTCAAATTAGATCTGGTTTGGGGAAACTGGACCTTTGAATTGTGTCACTGTAGTAACCCATGAGCCCTTCCTTTTCACTATCAATTTTGGAAATCCTCAAATGATCATGGGTACTGCTCTTCTCTTTTGGTAAAGCTACAAAATCCAAGTATCATAGTTACAGAAACAATGCATTGCAAAGAGAGGATGTATCTACCAGTCTCACAACTAGTTATTGCTGTTGTTATTGTAGATTAGTGAAGGTGCATAGCTGGTACATCACTGGTGCCAAGCTGTATCAGCATTTACCTTTCCTTTGGATAACATCAGTGGCATGGAGAGGGGAGACTGGTATGCATGGGCAACTATTGATCTTCCATAAACGCCTTGCCCAGACCTGTGCCTCTGAGGAAAACTTTCTAGGTGCAATCCCATAGTCATTCATGACCAAAGGGGGTCTCATATTGTAGATTAAACAGAATTATGCTCAAAAGCATTTCAAATGTGTCCATTGTGACTATTCCATATTTTTTTCAGCCTAATTGACAACAATATTCAATATGTCCTTTTCTTTGAAGACAGCAGACTGTAATTTGTGAGAGATTTTGTCAGTAAGACAATCTGGGAGTTTGTTGCAATTTCTAGTAGATTAGACAGCCATGTATGCGCCTTTGCATCGGCTTATCTCACAAGTGGCTTTTTTGTACACCTTTGATTTAACCAACAAGTATCTTTATGAGTTAACAAAATATCAAGCTTAAAGTATTGCCAAATTTATACAATGTCACATTTATGCAGTGACACATTTGCTCAGAGCAAATTAGGTGAACTGGGCATTGATAGCGAAATATTTGCATATCAGATTGCACTCAGATTCATGACAGGCTATGAAATGATGAAGAGAAAATCATGCCACCAGCCCATTAATGTTTTATATCTGTTTATACATATTTGTATTTGTGAGTGTGCAGGCATATGTTTATTTCGCTTGTGTGTGTGTGTGTGCACCTCCATGCATGCATATGTGTGTGCATGTGTGTATCTCCTTGCGTGCATGTGTGTGTGTGCGTGTGCCTCCTAGTGTGTGTGTGTGTGTGCACGCACGCATGCGTGCATATGTGTATGTCTGTCTGTGTGTGGGTGTACATGTATATCTTTGTGACTGTATATACGTGTTTTGGATATATGTGTGTATGTTTGTGTGTGTATGTATATGTGGGTGTATGTGTGCTTGTGTATTTATGTATATATCCATATGTTTACTGATGGGCATGCATGTGGGTATGGTTTTATATGTATATGTCCATGTGTACATGTATATTCATGTGTATGTATCCATGTGTTTCCATGTCCATGTATGTGTCCATGTGTGTGGTTTCTACAGCTTGATGACCTTTACCATGCCAGACACTAATGCTGACCCATGCAATCATAGAAAAGCAGACATTTAAATGATGATGAAAATCTCCAGGTTAGGGTTTTTTTTCCTATTTCCGATATCCATCCTATTATTTTGTAGGCCATTAGATTTCCTAGTAGGGGTGAACTGCACTTTCTTTATCATATTTGTCACTATTATTATTACTTATGTTTCTAACTCAGTCCATCATATTACATAATGCACCAAATACATAGGGAACCAGTGGAGATATCTAGTTCTGGACCCAATAACACAGGCAGGGTTAGTATAAGTAAAAATCTTTGTAGCAGTGGTGGAAATAAAACCTGCCCATTCAATTCCCAATGTCTAAAGGAAAATATAGTGTACAAGTGTAGGGTTACATCAGGTTGAATGACACACTTTTATATTTGAACATGCTTGACAAATTTCAAGGCAAGATTAGCAAGACATTTAACTTCATTTAGAGATAGGGAAGGAAATGCATAGCACAAGCTTAAGTGTGTTTATCTCATCCCTTAAGGATAAGAACACTGACTTTAATATAGAATGGGAAATAATAGGCATAGCTGAACCTTTTATAATTGGAGGGGG
>NC_068981.1:158197917-158201704 GCF_001194135.2 Octopus bimaculoides
TATATATATATATATATATATATATATATATATGTATATGTTTGTGTGTCTATGTTTGTTCCCCCACCAACATCACTTGACAACCGATGCTGGTGTGTTTACATCCCTGTAACTTAGCGGTTCGGCAAGAGAGACCGATAGAATAAGTACTAGGCTTACAAAGAATAAGTCCTGGGATCGATTTGCTCGACTAAAGGCGGTGCCCCAGCATGGCCGCAGTCAAATGACTGAAACAAATAAAAGAATAAAATACTGATAAAAGGCGAGAAAAACATCTTGATGGCAAATACCCAAAAAGAGCTAATAATTCCGATGTTGACAAAGCCCTTATCCATCAATGGCTTAAAATCAGAGACAGAAGGGTTTATCATAGCAGCTCAAGATCAATGCCTACCTACAAGATGTAACCAGGCCAACATATTAAAGAACGGTAGTAGCCCAACATGTTGTGTATGTAAACAACAAAATGAAACCATTGATCATGTTGTCTCCATGTGCAACCTTCTTGCACCTACAGAGTATCTCAACAGGCATGATAGAGCAGCACAGTATATTCACTGGGTAATTTGCAAAAACTTGGACCTGCTCAATGATAAAAACTGGTGGGAATACAAACCACCTCCAGTGCTTGAAAATTATCATATCTCACTCTCTGGAACTTCACCGTTCAAACGGACAGAAAGACAGATGCGAATAGACCAGACATTATATTGAAGGACTTCAGAGAAAAATCATGCCTCCTCATCGATATGACTGTCCCAATTGACATAAATGTATCTGTCAAGACCTACCAAAAACTGAGCAAGTATAAAGATCGTGAAATAGAAATTGGCAAAATGTAGAACCTCAAGGCTAAAACAATACCTGTTGTCATAGGTGCCCAAGGAATGATAGCAAAAGGGGCTGATTGCTACTGAGCTCCAGATATCAGGAAATCAAAAAATTGAAGAAATTCAAAAAATAGTGCTCGTGCCTATATTCTACGTAAAATACTATCTAATCTCAAATTTTAAAACAAACTTATAATTTTCTTATGTTTTCTTAAACATTCTCTAGAACAATACTTTGTACAAAACCAAATATATGGCACTCTAGTAATAACCCCAACTTGAACTTCTAACTTGTTGTCTCTTGAGGTCTCTGGGTGAGACTTGGAGTCAATTATATAAATACAAAGCAAAAGTCAAACATATAATAATAATAATAATAATAATAATAATAATAATAATAATAGTAATAATAATAAAAGTAATAAAAATAATAGTAATATTGGTTTCAAATTTTGGCACAAGGCCAGCAATTTCGGAAAGGGGCTAAGTCGATTAAATCAATCCTAGTGCTCAACTAGTACTTATTTTATCCACCTCGAAAGGGTGAAAGGTAAAGATGACCCCGGCGGCATTTGAATCCAGAACGTAAAAACGAACGAAATGCTGCTAAGAATTTTCCCGGCGTTCTAACGATTCTGCCAACTCAATCCCTAAAAGCAGACTTGGTGACTCTGGGTGAATCCACTATTGTCACATCCATAACAAAACACGCGTGCATACACACACACACACTAACAATAATACCAACACAACACTTCCCCATACAAATAAATGTCAAAGTTCAAATGAATGTCAAACAAACAGATAAACAGCACTGTCGGATTTTATAAATGCTCTCATGATAAAAATACACCCAATACAAACACTAACGCTGTGGAAGTAAAGAACAAAAACACCAATATGAAAAACTTTACATTATTTACATTATCTACATTTGACGGATATTCGTCCTCATCTTGTTTGTTGTTAACACAACGTTTCGGCTGATATACCCTCCAGCCTTCGTCAGGTGTCTTGGGGAAATTTCGAACCTGGGTTCTCATTCCTATCGATGTTACTATTATTATTATATTATTATTATTATTATTATTATTATTATTAATCAGGTCGCTGCCGTGAATATCCGTCAAATGTAGATAATGTAAATAATGTAAATAATTCCTCATCTCTTAAATATAGAACTGTATGAAAAACTTTACTAATCTAAATTCACCTCAGGCAAATGCAATTGTGGAATAGCCATTATAGATGGTGTGGTGGTCTGGAACGTCGTGGGTCACCATTTTAGATAGGTAGGTTGTTGATTTTCTTTTATTTCCAAATAAATAGGATACATAGAGGGGACGAACTAGGACAGACAAGGGGTAGGTAGGTTGTTGAGCCATCTAATGTGACTCACTCAGAAGGCTGTAACCTCGTTTGGTAGTAAACCCGGTATGAAGAAATACATGGAACAAGGTGATAACTTTAAATGTCTTTAATGCCGGTCTCACGTATATATATACACACTTAATGATAAATGGAAGTGGTTGATGGACATTTATTCTTCTATCTACATGCATCTGCGTGGGTTGTATGTTAGCTGTTAACCCTGGTGAGAAGCTCACGAACAGCGATACGTTAGAACCAATGCAGTGTAGATGTTATTGGCGAGAGACATGATTGTGGCGATGGAGGTCGCTGTAATGTGGTCAGTGGTTAGACCTTAGAAAGGTTTGAAACCAACAAACGTTGAGACTAGAAGGAGGTGAGTTTTTATAGCTGACGGTAGGCTCAAATGCTGTTTGGAACAGACTGTCTCACGTGATCTATTCGAAGGCAACGATTGGTTGGGTTGCATATTGGCGAGCGATAGAGTAAGAGACAAATTGCACCAATACCAAACAATTAGAGTGGTAGACACAACGAGTTACAAAACAGCGCCCAAAGGTTAGCTACGTTCGTATATATTTGTATATAATAGAGAGAGGAAGTTCACTAGAGTTCGCTACACCACTAATTGTCTTTTTCAGGCAGGTGTCTTTTAAATTACGTAATATGTTACTAACACTAAATAACAGATATTACATAGGTTCTTCATAAAATATGGTTCATCGATATAGACGGCGAGCTGGCAGAATCGCTAGCACGCCGGTCGAACTGCTTCGCGGTATAACGGCTCTGTGAATTATTGTGAATACTGTTGTGTTACTTTGTGAAACTGTCTCGGTGAATAATTGCGATTTTTGTGGAATTATTACGGTTGCATTTCACGTGAGCTGCTGCATTTTTCCCAGCTATGGCAAGTGGTAGTGTCTCCAGCATGGAGAGCTCCGCCAAGGCCACTGCGGCGAGGAAGTCAGTGCCGCTAGAAACCAAGTTAATCAAGTTGGATATGGAGGAGGTGACCAGAAACAGGAATTTGATAGAAGTTGAGGGAGACTCGTACAAATTGTGTCCCCCAAAAGAGACTAAAGAAAATAAGATTCTGAGGACAGTAGTGTATCGTACACAGGCTGTCGAAACCGGTAAAATTGAAATGGTGACGGAAGAAGAAATCGAGGAGTGCCTGGGTGAAATTGTCAATAAAGCCATGTACACCAACAGAGGAAGAAAGTTCGGTACGGTTGAGGTGAGGTTCGCCACTATAGAAGAGGCAACCAAGCATGCAACCAACATATTAAGAAGTGAGAAAATAGCATTGCTACCAAGCTATAGAGGAAGAAGAAGTGTGAAAATACGAATTCCCAGAGTTACACCAGATATTAAACCAGAGTGGTTGGTTGCAACAGTGCTGGCTGCAACGAAGGAGGAGCCGGAATTGGGACCAGTGACGAAAACAAAAGTGTGCAAATGGTGGGGATTTGGACTCGAAATGTGGCTTTTTGCCACATTCGAGGACATAGAAAGAATTCCCTACCAGATAGAAGTAGAGGATGAGAGAACGCTAAATGTTGTAGTCGAGGGAAGGAAACCAA
>NC_068981.1:158202355-158209267 GCF_001194135.2 Octopus bimaculoides
AACCGTTAAAATGTTTACATGAGGTTGAACGTAAAAGCGAAAAACTGGATAAATGTAACTACCCGACTTCGGGGATCGAGTGGACATTGCGCCTCATTTTTTTCATTCTTGCATATTATCATTTTATTTTAATTACCCCGATTTTATGTTTGCGTTTTGTACTTTATGTTTTGTGATGTCTTAAAAATTCTTTGTATAGCCCTTTATGGGTAATAAAGAAATCGGTATTTCGTTTGCTGCTACGTTCTGAGTTCAAATTCCGCCGCGATCGACTTTGCCTTTCATCCTTTCGGGGTTGATTAAATAAGTACTAGTTACGCACTGGGGTCGATGTAATCGACTTAGTGCCTTTGTCTGTCCTTGTTTGTCCCCTCTGTGTTTAGCTCCCCCAGTGGGCAATAAAGAATTAAATATGGTTCATCGATATACTTTTAAGAATGCAAAACGTCCTAAGAATATACTTATAAGAATGCAAAACTTCGCTAGCTGAAAATGCATATGCGAGAAATAAAAATGCCCGAAGACTTTGCACAGTAGATGGATTTAGAATACTTCTAGCAGATTAAAAAATATCACTCAGTCATAGAAGGGAATCTATTATTTCTTGTAAACGTAAGTTCCTAATAACTTTCACTTTCTATCATAACAGCTCCAGGCAAATGAAAAGGCAGTACTCAGGAAACTTGACTGAAATATTTCATGCACGATTCGAAGTCTCATAATATATTAGCACTTTCACAACCTGAACACAAATAACAAGATAGTGCGATTTCAGCAATTAGATCGAACCATACAATATACAGATACCAATAAATACAAGGCCAAGATGGCGTACACATTGATAGATGCACTTGCAAAGATATTTTTCCTAAATATATGTACCTGCCTCCACAGGTAAGACTATATCTATGCAGATGCAGAAAAGCCAACCTTCTATACATA
Organism: Octopus bimaculoides; assembly: GCF_001194135.2. Classification (NCBI taxonomy): domain Eukaryota; kingdom Metazoa; phylum Mollusca; class Cephalopoda; order Octopoda; family Octopodidae; genus Octopus; species Octopus bimaculoides. Next base: position 158,203,298 of record NC_068981.1, read on the forward strand.
TTTTGCCAAACTGGTCCTGAGACCTGCGATTGTGACTACCTGCGCGCGCGCGCGCGCGTGTGTGCGTGTGTGTGCGTGTGTGTGCGTGTGTGCGTGTGCGTGTGCGTGTGTGTGCGCGCGCGCGCCACATTTAAACCCTGTGTATATTAATTCGACAAAAAGAATACAGTAAAATTGCCGTGGTGGAAGTGGAAAATCAAACGTCTCAGACAGAGTCGTTCTTCAGGTAAAAGTTAAAGCCAGTTTCTCAAACATAGAGGATGCAAAACTCTGCTGTCTCTCTTTAATTTTACTCCTGTCAGCTTTTCTCCGAAGGAGATCTTTGTCTTAAAGGTGGATTTTCCACTCTCCATGGTCAATTTACTATTTATTTTCTCGATTGTTGATTATTCTAAATCATATGAATCTTGCCGACGCAGACCAGTCTCTTTGGATTCTGCTTTATTTTGTATATATGTCTGTGTGTCTGTGTCTTTGTGAAACAGACTGTATAGGGTTTGGTATGTATTTGTACATGTATGTATTTATGTGTTTGTTTATACATGCGTGTACATCTCTATAACTGCACGTACACCCGTATCGATATTTATTTACGCATTTCTTTGCCCCTGTACATGTTCTTGTGGTTGTGCAACTCCAGACGTAATAAATGTTCACATATATTTGTCGGTGCAGCTTTATAAGTGTGAAATCAATGGTCACTCTATGACCGGCTAGCGAAATTTTTTTTCCCACGAGAATTCCGGATCCCAGTAATGAGCACATTTGCATACAATCAATCAGAGTTCACTATGATCTTGTTCAACTACGCAGAGGCAGCCATGCAGATAACGAAGGATGAGATCCGTTTAGCTCTCAGATTATGCCTAGACGCAAAGCCCAACATAACATTCGTGAATGTATCAAAAACAACCAATCTATTAGTAAAACACACTTCTAGAAAGTTTTACAGATTTTTACAGTTCCAGTGATGGCTTGGATCTGTAGTCTTCGAATCAGCTTTCTCCTTTCTGGTTTTGAGAAGCCTAATTTCTCAAGATTGGTATTTAAGCAGTGTGTTACATATTCCAGGGCCCGAATATATACAGGTATAAACCTGAACTTGTAATCTGGATAGAGTAACTGCAGATTTCTCAATAGTTCAGCTTAAGTATTCTCTTTTTCTTTGATCTTCAGCTTTATGTTAACATCCGATGAGCAGCTAACTTCCACAACTGTGCACAGTTTTTTTTGTCTATCCCAAATCACTGTATCAGGTCTATTGTGCTTACATTTTATTGAGGTCTTCACTGGTACATTCCACTCGTATTCCTTTTCATTATGAGTGGCTTTGGCTTAGAGTGTCCTCGCTACAACGTCATGTCTCATCGCTAGATAATACCGTGATGACATTTTCGGACAACTGCTTATGATGTGGGTGATATCTTCAGTGTGAACTTCAGAAAGTCTGCATCGGTTGTCACATTTTACTGCTTTTCCTGCATTTCTATCCCTTTTGTGCATCGGGTACTTGGTTGATATTTCCTGTTCCTGAATTGCAAATGCATACCCTTCAAAGTGGAGGGTAGTAATCTGGCTATCGTCCATGATAAGCAGCTTTGATGATCGATGCTACTATCATTACAGAGTTTTCTACTAATATATCCATGCATAGTCTTCTGCTCATATAGGCTCATCCTTTAATCTGATAATATGTTGTGGCAGGCGGCGAGGTGGCAGAATCGTTAGCACGCCGGTTACGCACTGGGGTCGATGTAATCGACTTAATCCCTTGTCTGTCCTTGTTTGTCCTCTCTCTGTTTAGCCCCCTGTGGGAAATAAAGAAATAAATATGTTGCAGTAGAGTCGTGCAACTTCTTTGGGCATGTATTCTAGGTTTTCTGACAGTGTTGCTCAAGTAGCTACCTTCCAATTCTTATGATGTTATAAGCCTCATATATGTAAACTTGGTCAACGGATGCACTTCGATGCTTGGTGGTTAAAAGATGTTACCGAAGGGATATGATGCGACATTCAAAGGCATTTTAGATCGATGTTGAGCCTCTACTGCCTTGTTTATGTTTTAGGTAGAGGCGGTCTACGTCACTGTTCATGTGGAAATTATGTGTGCTTGTTAATATTTTTCGGGTTTTCACATCAATGGTTCGGATCTCATCAAGTGTCCAATCAAGCAGCCCAAATATTGGTATGAGTACTGGGACTGCAATCACATTGTGGGCCACTGTTTTATTGAATGCAGAGAGTTCTGAGGTTCAAATTTTCTTTATTCGGCTGTAATATTCTTTAGTGACACGTGTTTTGTTACAGATGCCATTGTAAGATATATTTTCATCCACCCCTAGATACCTGCAACATTCCTCGTCAGATACAAGGAAACAGTCAAATCATTGATAGAGATGTTACTAGTCTAGTTTATTGTCTTTCCTCTTTTCACAACCACATGGCAACGTTTATTCTGACCAAACTCAAACCCTACATCCTTTGAGAATGTTGTAACTAGGTCAAGACTCTTTTTTATCTCATGCATATTCTTTGCATAAAGTTTTAAGTCATCCACAAAGAAACAGTGTGTAATTTTGGTATTTCTGTTTCCTTGTGAACCAGTGAGATATCCTTCATATTTCTTTAACATGAATGACTAGGAGTTTACAGAAAGCATAAACAACATTACAGAGAGGCTGTCTCCTTGGAATATGCCTTTGCGATATTGTATTCTATTGGTGATAATACCGTCACTCTTTGTGTTTAATTTCAAGATGGTGGTCCACAATGAAGCCAGGTCAGCTATGGCTTTGACTATACTCACTGAAACTTGAGCAAATTGAAGGGCTTCTTGCATCCATGAGTGAGGAACAGAGCTTTCTTGTAATCTAACCACATTGAAACTAGGTTCCTCCTATATTCCCGCACCTTTGACATCCCCAGACTCCCTTCTTCTCAGCTGCTTGTTCTGCTTTGATAATGTTATTGGTTTTCACAATGACCTTGGAGGAAGAAGTTTAAACATGCTGTATATATCTTATATATTAAGTTCTGGCATACAATTGGCCGGTATTTTTTTTTGCAATGTGGGTGGTTCTGCATGTGGGGATCAATTTTGTCTCTGCCAGAGCTAGCCAGTATGGTATGCAACTGTTCCCGATGAAAACTTGCTGATACAGATTGATAAGATATGGTAGGTAGAATATTAGCTTCTTGTACCAATATCCAACAATGAAGTCTCTTCCGGGTGCTTTTCCATCCTGGAGTTTCTGGATCACAGTTGCAAGAGTTTCATTATCAATGTTGTATGTCTTGAATGTAATGCAGAAACAATAACTTTTTCGGATTTCTTCCAGCCACAGAGCATCTTGGTTAAATTCTTTCACTTCACTCCAGATTTTCCTCTAAAAAAAGTCTGTCTTCTCGAGAAGAAGCTTCCGTGATATTTATTGCTCCTCTTCTCCTGTCTCTGTATACTGCTGCCTGCCTGTGGTTAATTTTTTTTTTTGTTTGTTTATTGTTCTTCTTTTGGTTATTCTCTTCTGATGTCGGAGTTTTTCATTTCACTGACAACTTTTAGCTCCTTCTTTAGGATAATCAGTTTGCAAGTGAGCGTCCCCTTTTTGCTGTCTCCAAACATCATTTCTACCTCTTTCATTAGTTTCTGTTGGTGGAACGTATAATGATTTGCTTGTATGTATGTATGTATGTATGTATGAATGTTTGTATGCATGTCATTATTTAGTTTTATTTCAAAATTTCTTTCCAATGGAAAGAGCCAGTTTCTAACTAGATCCAAGACTCCTTCATTGGAATTTCAAAAACATCAACAAAGCGCAGGCGTGGCTCTGTGGTAAGAAGCTTGCTTCCCAACCACATGGTTCTGGGTTCAGTCATTATGCGTGGCACCTAGGGCAAGTGTTTTCTACTATAACCTCCGGCCAACCAAAGCCTTGTGAGTGGATTTGGTAGACCGAAACTGAAAGAAGCACATCGTATGGTTGTGTGTGTCTTTGTGTCTGTGTTTGTCCCTCCACCATCGTTTGACAACCAATGTTGGTGTGTTTACGCCCCCATAACATAGCGGCTCGGCAAGTTTGACCGATAGAATAAGTACCAAGCTTACAAAGAATAAGTCCTGGGCTCGATTTGTTCAACTAAAAGGCGGTGCTCCAGCATAGCCGCAGTCAAATGACTGAAACAAATAAAAAGAATATGAAAAGAAAGGGCATTCTTGTATGAATGTATATATGCAGATTTTTATGTTTTATTTTATGTATGTATGTATTCTCATGCATATAGTTGCCTATCTAGACATGCACATAAGTATGTATGTATATATGTATGTATATATGTATGTATGTATGTATGTATGTATGTGTATATGTATGTACTTATGTATGTAATTCCAATACCACATACTCAACGTACGTGTGTTACTTAAACACCCGAAGCTGTGTTTTGTTTGTTTTTTTCCTTCTGAGAAAAATCCCTTTAAAGACGTCTGTTTTTTAAAATTACAGTATACTCTAGACCTAGGCGAAACGAAATCACCCCAAAATGTAGACGAGATCGGCGATGCAGTATTTCGTCATAATAGCGGTTTATCGATAGTCTCAAGTATATGCAAATAGTGTGTTAACTAGTTGCTGATTTGCAGCTTCTGGCGTTTAAACAACACACGTGTATTATGTATACAGTATTGGTAATGGTTACATGCATAATTTGAATCCATCGTGTGTGTGTATACACACACACACACACACACACACACACACACACGTGATGCCTTGAAATGTATAACGGAAGTCAAATTTGTAAATAATAATATGGAACGTCGGAGTCGTAATCAGTTTGTAAAGATTGGTTCTTCGTTGATTGTCATTATGCAAAGATGAAGGAACAGTGATTGAAGTTGTGAAGATGATATTTGTTTTACCGTTACATTATACAATACCTTGCCTCGACGGGCAGGTGATGAAATCCCAAAGCATGCGAAGTAAAGATAGATGCCGTAGATTTTCCTTGTATAGTTTGTGTTTATGTTCTCGTCATTGTGTAGTAGTAATTACAGATAGAAATAGAGTGATGTTGTAAGAGAAAATAAAGTGAGCTAGTGAGAGTGACAGAGTGTGGGACGAAACACCTGCTTTATTGGTGAGTTACCATTATTGTCATTTTTGTGCCCTTATCTCAAGAGACGGCGTTTTGTTCAGCCGGTCAGCCAGACCCCGTTCTCACTAACTCACTAACTCGAGTTGTCACTAATTGACTAACTGATTTTTGCTTGGGGGTTCTTGCTTTTATAACTATCCAGAAGGATAGACATATCGTTGAAAACAATGGATTTAGTTGGTGGTCTGTGATATCTTAATTGTAGCTTTTGGTGAAGTAGAAGAGGTTAGAAGTAGTGAAGACATTATTTTGCTTAGCTAAGGCAACTGGCAAATATAAAATTGCTGTCACAGAAAAACTACTGTTTCACTGTGAGAAAGTTCTGTTGAAGTGTTAATTTAAATTTGGCTATGGTGGATCGAACCCACTTCATGTATTTCTTTCTTTCTCTCCATTGTAGCTGGAACAAGGAAGACGTGTTCGTGTCTGTCTCCTGTCCAAGCTTGATTTTACGCATTCGCCACCACAACCACAACATCGTTTAGGCTTAGCAGCCCTTCCTGTTTGTTTTCACTGTCCTGTTGTGTTACCAACTTTGACCCTCTGCACAATCCCAATACCACATACGTTAAGTATGTGGCATCGGAATTTTACTTTGCGGGAGCAGCTGTTTTATCGAAAGCGTATATTGTTGCTGAATGCTCGAAATAGGAAAGTAGAAAAACAGCCAACAACTGATGAAAGGTCGTTCTTTATGATGTTGTCTTGTTTTCCATTTGTGCCTTTCGATGTTCGAAAAAATAGTTCATAATCCATGTACTCGCACTTCGTATCTTTTTTTTTTTTGTAAACGTTTCATGATGTCCTGTGCCC
>NC_068981.1:158209383-158211080 GCF_001194135.2 Octopus bimaculoides
ATATATATATATATATATATATATATACACATACACATACATATATTCGTATATACATACACATACAGATAGATAGATAGATAGATTTGTGTGTGTGTGTGTGCGTGCGTGCGTGCGTGTGCGTGTGTGTGTGTGTTAAATAGAATGAGACAACAAAGCCAAGGCAGTGTCAAATTTCTAGGGCATTTATAAAGAGAAAGGTAGTCTTGCGGCTGTTTCAGGGACATGAGGGATATCCTTTCATCAGAAACGATATGAGATAGTTAAATAGTGGGAAATAGTAGAGTTCAATATAAGAAGTTATTTTGGACACCTTATATATATATATAAATATATATATACACACACACGTTTATGAGTTTGTGTTGCAAGATTCCTGATGTGTTGAAACAAATATTGCTGTATTTCGCAATTTCTTTTATTCTTTTACTTGTTTCAGTCATTTATTGAACTCTGCTATTTCCCTCTATTTAACTTTCTCATATCCTCTCTGATGAAGGGATATCCCCCATATCCCTGAAACAGCTGTAAGACTACCTTTCTCTTTATAAATGTCCAAGAAATTTCACACTGCACTGGCTTTGTTTGTTTCTTTTATTTTATTTGACATATACATGCTCACACACGACCCGCATTAAACTCTTCACTCATACTATTATAGAACCGGGAGTTCTATAAAACGGTCCTTCTGTAGTACTTACATAGCCTTACCTGCTATTTTGGGTCTTCTGGATACCAAAACCTCTCATATATACACACACACACACACATACATACATACATACACATATACATACATACATACACACACACACACACACATATATATGACGGGCTTCTTTCAGTTTCTCCAAACCAAAGCCACTCACAAGGTCTCGGTTGGCTTGGGGCTATATTCGATGACACTGTCCAAAGCGCTATATATTGAACTGCACCGGAAACCATGTGGTAGGGAAGTGTATAAAACACTTAAAATACTTTCCCAGTCAGATATCTCATAAATTATACTATAATCCAAATGTTCTGTTATTGTTTTTTTTTTTAATTTTATTTCAGTGTATATCAGTCAATTATCCAATGAATAATAAAAACGCTTTGTATATAATAGATTATGTCTTTGATTTCCTTGTATAGTTTTATCATTACACATATAGACATAGCAGAATTATATTATAGATTAAGATGAAATAAATCATGATAATATAAACAATATCAATACTTTTGACGATGTTGAAATTGTTCCAAATGCGAAATTTTTGCCTTTGTTTGCCGATCGGCAAGTTTCCAACTGAAAACACCTCCACTTGCCTCCTTAAATGCACTTTAGTACTCCGTTCACTCTTTTTATTTTTGCAGTGCAAGTAGCCAATCAGCTAGCCAGACAAGTTGTGCTGGCATAAATAGCAAATAAGCAAACAAGACACTCAGACAAACCTGACTTTATAGTGAAATTCTTTAGCTCATAAAATGTTCCCCATGTCAGCTTGATAGGTTTGAATCAAAAAGTTTATAGTTGTATTTATAACCCAAAGAAAGGAGAATAAAAGCAAAAGACAAAACTATATCATAGATATGTGCGTATATCTGCGGGAAAATGCTAACTGCTAGAGTATAGGAACGCTATTCCAGTCGTAAAAAAAATGGTAAATTAGGAAATATATATATATATATATATATATATATATATATATATATAT
>NC_068981.1:158211562-158213305 GCF_001194135.2 Octopus bimaculoides
CACAGACACACAAACATATATATACACACATATATACGATCTTTCTGATTTGACGGGCACCACTTGTTTTCTTAACGAAACACTTTCAAACTTAGGATACTGGTAGAATGTGTCATATAAAACATCTTTCTCTCTTAGCCTTCTTAACAAAAATTTCTTCTCAAAGTTGTCGTATTTCTGTAATTTCAACCAATCACTGACGTCTATTCAGCTGAATACAGTTACTGCTGTTTTTGTAAACAATAATTTTTGCCGGTGTCAAGAGTGTTATTCCCTGTTTAATTACATCATTATTCCCTAGTAAGGGTTTTAGGGTTGGGGTTAGGGTTATGGTTATGAGTTATAGGGTTTTAGGGTTATGAGTGAGGTCATGGCAAAAATAATCATAACCCTAACCGTAACCCTAAAACTAACCCTAACTCTAAATCCCGAACCCTAACCCGAAAACCCTAAAGCTAAAACCAGTATAAACGCACGAACAATGTCATAAATAACAGTACGACGGATAGTTGTTGTTGACAAACTACGGCACTAATTTTATTCAAGGGAAAAGATCCCATGACACCGTTAGAACATGTTGTTTACATTCTACGGCAGTAATTGTTTTCACCTCAATAGACGTCAGTGATTGGTTGAAATTACCGAAATACGACAATTTTTTAACATGAAATAACTTCGAATAAAAAATTTTTTATCTGTTCTATAACACAAAATATACAAGTATACGAAGTTTGAAAGTGTTTCGGTACCAAAAACACTACATAAAACAAATGAAAAGTGTTGCCCGTCAATTCAGAAAGATCCGTGACACACTCGCGCACACACATACACAAATGAAAGGCAATGAATGTGTGTCTGTGCGCGTGTGCGCGTGTGTGTGTGTGTGCTTGTTGTTCACTGACAAAATTTCGTGCTGCATTACTTTTGCGAAGTTTTGTCAGTGAATAAGTCACGATTTCAAAGCGAAGAAAATATTTTGACACAAATGAAATTTTAATGTTGAAGTGAAACTGGGGATCTTTCTGACAAGTGGTGCCCGTCAAATCAGAAAGATCCTGTGTCACTGTTGAAGTCGCTCGTGCAACTTCTTTGTGTATATATTGGTTTAGTCGTAGAGAGTGTTTGGAAACTGTGAATAAGGTGCAAGTTTCGAGTAGTTGTCGGTAACTTTTTTCCTCCTCGTCTTCTAATAGTAATTATCCAACTTTCTAGGCTCTTCTCACAGAGATCCCGTGTTCAAAAATTATAAGGGTATTTTAAAATGTTTCATTCAATAAATAATAAATTACGTATACATTAATAGAATAAACTGCCGGTTTTCCAAATAGCGAATGAAAACTTAAGAGTGAGAGACTTTGCAAATGATAATGGAATACTCCGCAGTAAATGCAATGGATATTTAAATTTGTGAATTGGGCGCAGTTAATGAGAATGAATAGTTAAACACGTGAGAAATTGAATTTTAAAGGATTCAAGAAACTTGAGAAATCAAAATTATAGGATTTTTCGTCGAACATTCGTTCGTGTTTTTTGAGAATTGCTAATTTTTTGAGGATTTGTTAATTGTTTTGACTGCGGCCATGCTTATTCTTTGTAAGCCTAGAACTTATTCTATCGGTCTCTTTTGCCCGATAGAATGTGCATACATAATATATATATATATATAAATATATATACATATATATATATATAAATATATATACATATATATATATATATATATATATATATATATATATATAT
>NC_068981.1:158213573-158215821 GCF_001194135.2 Octopus bimaculoides
AGTTCAGAAATAGCAGCTAAAAAAGCTGAGTAATGCTATCTGTTGGAGTCTCAGCTTTTTTAGCTGCTATTTCTGAACTTCGGTATATGGTGAAGCAAATGCTTGCTGATCCCTTAATTATGTTTATAAATATATATGTATATATATATATGTGTGTGTGTGTGTGTGTGTATATTATATTCTTCGGACTAGAGCAGTGGTTCCCAACCTAGAGTATGATGAGTTGTTCACGAAGCTACGGCTTTCGTGGATGCGAAACCATTGGTCGTTCTATGACCAAACATTTACTTTATTATTTTAACGTGTGTGTGTGTGTGTTGCAACATTAAAACATATGGAAACATCTGCCTATGCAGACCTATTCAAACCATGACAGTATTCAAAAACTGACGTTAAAGTGTTGATGACGTAGTGAGGTGTATAATGGTAATGACAATAAAATCACCAACAACGATAATGAAACAATCATATTTTTCACATAGGTGCAGTCATGACTGTGAGGTCTCCCACAGCGTGGCACCTTGCGCAGGTGTCTTCTATTGTAGTCCCTGGCCGACTAAAATCTTGCGAGAGGATATTGGTTGACAGAAACAGAAATAAGCCCGCCGTACGTGTCTGTAGGTGTGTGTGTATGTATCCGTGTGTGTGTGTAGGACCTCGTTTGGACCTGCCTGCCTGAGATTCGAAACCGATTCTGGAAATTCTCCCTGGCCATACGACCCATTTCCCTATCAAAAGGGAACGCTGATTAATGCGTTTTCCGTTTGACCCGTGACCTAGCTGTACCATAGAATGTTTAGGTAAACAAAGTGTGACCTATATTAAGTTAACTATAGTTAAAACGGTATATCCATTTTCGTAGCTAGTCTACACAATTATTAATGCTAGCATTTTGTAAGGAAAAATTCTTGAGTGAGAGCGACCGACAGAGAGCAGGCCAACTGGTTCGAAATATTGTTTCGACAGGACGTTATAGAAGGACAGCTATGGAATCCATCAGCGATACAGTTGTCTTGTCCACTCCTCTCTTTCTTTATCACTCACTCACTCACTCACTTTCGTTTCAACAACATCACTTGGTCTATTTAGTTACTGCTGCAAGAACGACAGGGAATATGGAAATATGCAAGTAATCTCTCCAGAAACAAGTATAAAGCAAGGAGGATTGTAGAAAACCGAAGGTAAGAGTCTGAAGAGAGATGAAATTTTCTCAAGATCAGCAAATGCATGTTGCAGCACTTAATGCTGGATCATTAAATCAATGTTTTAATGGTTAGACAGAGGTCCAGTGGAATAGCTCTCAGAAACAGACTACGTACAAATTCATTCTTTACAACTCCTGAAGCTGTTTTCAGATATGATCCGTCCCATTCTTATAAAAATGAATACTCTGTCCAAATTGGTGTACTAAACACAAATTGTCGTTTATGTAGAGCTTTAAAATTTTCAAATGAAACAAATGGTATGTGCTGCTCAGGCGGTCAAGTAACATTGCCAGCACGACCAGCTCCTTCTCAACCTTTTATGAATCTTCTAGAAGGCACTTCCATCCAGTCAAAGGATTTTCTGAACAATATCAGACAATGCAACTCTGCATTTCAAATGACATCGTTTGGTGCATCTAAGAAGATAGATAAACATGAATTTACGCCGACGTCAAAGTTCAAGGGCAAGTCTATCACATCATTGGTTCACTGTTACCCGGAAATGAACAACCACAGTTCCTCCAAATTTACTTCATGAGTGATGTAGGACAACAAACCCGACGGAAGTGTCAAAATTTCAGATGGTGGTTGGTGTTATACACAGCTCTGACTGCTGCAAAGGAGAATATATCCACTGACAGTTTTTCGATGCGTTCAAAAATCACTTAACCCCCACCTCCAATTTTCCATTACATGTTAGAGCCTGAAATACTCCAAACAAACGCATAGCATGTTGCTTAATCGAATTAGCCCAGCATTTACTCCACAAATGTTTTGGTGTCAATGCTGTACTTTCCTATATCACCTGTTTCAACATAACTGTAATATATTATATACCAACTATGCCATGTAAATCCCGAGCAATGCCGGTCACCTCTGCTAGTAACTATATGTACTTTAAGCTGAATAACGTTTACTCTTGACATGAAACAATGAGGGAACCTTCACAAGGTTGTTCCACCCGCTGGAAATAGTTCTCAAATTATATTCTCTCTCTCTCTCTCTCTCTCTCTCTCTCTCTCTCTCTCTCTCTCTCTCTCTCT
>NC_068981.1:158215831-158219126 GCF_001194135.2 Octopus bimaculoides
TCTCTCTCTCTCTCTCCCTCTCTCTCACACACACACACACACACACACACACACACACACACAGTGGTCCTAACAAAATAGACACATTAGATAATATAATGTGGTCTTGGATTCCTCCTTACCTAGGAAATAGCTGAGATGCGTCCCACTCGTCATCTGGAGGACTTATTCTTTACCACAACCACTTTTTTCTTTCAGAGGTTATGAATATAATTATAAAAACTGTTAACAATACATATACTTGTACGCATACCTGACTATATATATGACAGGCTATTTATTGTACCATGTGAAAGAGAATATTTCATAGTTCTTTCTTTCTGTCACACACACGAAATCTTTTTCTCCTTACGTATTTTTTTACCTCGTAGTTTGCTTTCTTGTCTTTCCAGTCCTTTTCCCTCTACTCTCTTTATCTGTCTCTCTATATATTTTCCTTACAACACCAGAACTTTTCTATTACGTAGTATGTGTGTCAGACCTTCACTAGTTTTTTAAGACTCTGTTTTCTTGATGTTAAGACATTGCATATCAGCAATGTCCATTCCAATATATTGAAGATATCTAAGACTATATTATCTCATTATAGATAATAGTCTTAACCCTAGACTATGTCCTCCCCTTTTAATAAGATGAGTTTTATCACTCACAGACAGTGAGTATTTGGTCGCTGTTCCTTACTGGTCGAACTATCAGGCAGTTTTTTTTTGTTTTTTTCTTAGCTGTCTATCTATTTTGTCAGTCTACGTACGTCTTTTATTGTTTGTTATCGCATACTTACACACTAGTCGGCATCAAACACCTCACTTTAGACGGGAGAGGCGAAGGGAAAGCGCGCTTGATTCCGTATTTGTATGCGTATATAAGTGTGTTTGTTGTTGGCTATTATATCCATGTGAAAGGTTGAATAGCTATGTGTGAATGTATGCCTAGCCTGGCTCTAATTACTGAACATTTCATTAAAATGTCCAATTTCCTGCCATTTTATAATAGCGAACTGTGAGATTTCAGTCTAACTCGTTTTCACTGGTGCACTCCCGCTTTTTTCGCACGTATACACAGTACACGCACACTCTACACACACAAATCTAAATAAAAAAAATTTACACATTTAAACATACATTTATGCTGTCAAACACATACATACATATATTTCTTAAAGTAAATTAAACATAACCACAGACTCACAAACTCATACGCAGTGAAAATAGCTACCTCTTTGTTATTCTTCCTCACACCTTTACCTGTTACACACATATACACTCTCTCTGTTTCTCTCTCTCTCTGCCTCTAACCGTTAATTTCTATATCTCTCTATTTCATTCCCTCCCTCTGTCTTTTCCTCTTTCTATCTATGTCCGCATCTTTGTCTGGAGACTCATTTAACGGTAATCAGTTTTGTCATCACATCAGCAGCCACTGACACCTTCTTGGTGTGGGGGGAGTCACTCCCAGTTGACACACATAACTACATACATTTATATATATATACATACATTCATTCATATATATAGTGTGTGTGTGTATATATATTTGTTTATCTAAGTGTGTGCATATATAATACGTCGGTCTCTCTTCCTTTCTTCAGGTAAGACGTCAACACAGCATTATCTTTGATAACGTATTTTCAACTTTAAAATGTTATATATATATATAAGTAAAAATACTAGTTCTAAAATCTGTGTGTGTGTGTGTATATATTTCTTTCGATATAGATATTTTATCTGTCGTTCCTTCCCAGCTGTTTTGATGGCGTGTTCGGTAAAATCTGTAAAAAGATTTTATGTATTTATATTTTGGTTTGATATATCACACACTTTGATGTTCAAGACTGACTTACATTCTCTTGATAGCTACCATCACCAAATATATATATATATATATATATATATATAAAGTATATTTATATTTGTGCAAGCATGTTTCTGTATAAATACATGTATACTTGTTGATTTGTGCGTAATTAAATTAACAATATGTATGTACTCTTATATATACCCAATACATGTGTTAATACAAACACAGGCTCACTCATACAGGCACACAATTGAAATTATTATTCTGTTAATAAATTGTAAATGTGTATCTTTACGTGTTTGTGTGTGTGTGTGTGTAAAAGAAAGACACAAAAATATAACTGTTGTTTCAATTAATTAAATAATTCGCTAATCTTTATTCATTGATTGTACGAAAACTTGAAGGCTTTCACACAAAAAGTTTTTGAGAACTTTCCAGACATTCTTCACCTGTTGACATTATCTTTGTCTGGTCGTCGTTGTTTGATTGGACACCTAGTTGTTCTTCAGTCCTATGTCAGCACACAAACTGACCTGGCCCATGATTAAATGCACCCCAGGACTACATTATCCACTGTCTTTTTATTATTATTTTTAGACGGTGGGTTGTGATCTGAGGGAGATTTGGCTACTGTTTCTAACGCCGAGGCTCTCTTGTAGGCTCGCAGGTCACTTAGTGTATCCTATTGGTGTTTATATTGTTGATTGTACTGATATCTTCATTGCATCTTGTTTAACCACACGTCAACTCCGGTTGAATAGACCTATGATAAATGGCATTCCAGCCATGACTATTCCGTCTTTCCCATGTGTATTTTTCCTTCCCTCAAGGGTTATGATTTGAGAGCGATTTAGTTATTTGTTACACGTAGCGGCTTCCTCGTTGATAGTGTTGTTAATGATGATGATGTTGCTGTTCTCCTACATTGTTGTTGACGGCTTCTTGTTGACCCCTGATCGGACAGGTCTCCAGTCAACAGTGTTTCTACAGTAACCCTCCTGTCTAATACAACAATCTTTCGGAGAAAGGATATAAAAACTGAAAGATCGCCTTTAAGACAATTGGGTGAAATATGACCGACATTTGGCTGCTATTTTTGCTGTCTAACCTCAGATTAGCCCTGATTGAGTTCGCCTATGATAAAATGTGTTTTAGCGGTGACATACTCCCCGCCCTTTTTCTTTTCTTTTATAGCAATTAGTATCTGTAGTTATTTTGTCATTGAATTGGTAACGATGGAGTTATTGCATTTATTGCCATAAATAAAAATAAAAAATACTTAATCCATTTTGATGTATGTAATAGCCACAGAAAGCATTCTAGCACTCTACGTTTCCATATTCGTTTCCTACACATTTTTTACACCTATTAGACTGGTTTGTTATTTTTGTCTTAGTGACTAGGAGTTAAACTATACATTAACCGTATATATATTATATATATATATAATATGTAATATATAATATATATGTAATATATATATATATATATATATATA
>NC_068981.1:158219768-158228105 GCF_001194135.2 Octopus bimaculoides
ATATATAATATATATATATATGTAATATATAATATATATATATATGTAATATATAATATATATATATATGTAATATAATATATATATATAGAGAGAGAGAGAGAGAGAGAGAGTTTCGCTCTATCTTTTTTCTATATTATTGATTCCATTGCTTAACTTATGCACGAATATTCTCGCTTCGTCTGCGAAATATTTATTCCTATTACCTATATATATAATCTATGTGTGTGCGGGCGCGTTTTCACGTAAACGAAAAAAGAAAAAGCATGTTGCATGCGGTAAATATTAGATAATATTGTCGTGATTTACTGTAGACTGCTGCAATGTCAAGTAGTTAATTCATATGCAAAAAAAAAAAAAAAAAAAGTGATTGGGTCAGCATGTGTCTTTTTCTGCGTAATTAGTTACCTGTACCTTACAGGTCGTTGTACGACTACCCGAAGTATGTGAAAGGGCGGGTGTTTCAGCTTAGTGCTTCTCTGGGACCCTGCCCCTTTGAATGTATTATGTGTGTGTATACAGTGCAAGTTTCAGTAATGTTTATTCTTTTCGTTAATCAGTTATTCATCAAACAATAAAATATTACGATTTCAAGAATTGATACTTTCATAGGGTATGCTTCTGTACAGAACCTGTTACTGAAAAATAAACAAACTTTTATATAAATTAACATATATTACGACTTTAACATGACTTAATCTTTGTTTCCAACAATGTATTGTTGTTGGCACTCCGTCGCTTACGACGTCGAGGGTTCCAGTTGATCCGATCATGGGAACAGCCTGCTCGTGAAATTAACGTGCAAATGGCTGAGCACTCCACAGACACGTGTACCCTTAACGTAGTTTTCGGGGATATTCAGAGTGACACAGTGTGACAAGGCTGAATTACAGGTACAACAGAAACAGGAAGTAAGAGCGAAAGAAAGTTGTGGTGGAAGAGTTCAGCAGGGTTCGCCACCATCCCCTGTCAGAGCCTTGTGGAGCTTTAGGTTGTTTTCGCTCAATAAACACTCACAACGCCCGGTCTGGGAATCGAAACCGCGCTCCTATGATCGCGAGTCCGCTGCCCTAACCACAGGGCCATTGCGCCTCCACCCAACAATGTATTATGAATAGATCAAATCACGAAACTGTAAGAACTCAATTATCGTAAAGAAAATTTACCAGTTCTGTGCGCAGTGAGCACACGCAGAATGTAAATCCCTTATTCCTCATACGTAGAGCGTCTGACCACATCTATGATAAAACAATGACCAACCATTTTTTTTCTTGAAATTGGATCATATTATTCAAGGGCAGGTGTGATTTGAGAGAGATCTGCTTACTCTTTCCACTATATCGAATTTACGTGTGTATAATCTCTCGAGTGTGTCCGCTCTTGTGTGAATAAAATAGTGCTTATATTATATTGCTTTGTAATAAATAATAGAAATGCATAAGCTGTATGCATTTCCAAACTTAGAAGAAAATGAAATCAGATATGACAAGTAAGATGATAAGGTTTATATTTTTAGATAAAATTTCTGTAAAGTACATTCTGGCAATCAATTTCTGACACTTCTGCATAGTTATCTGCCTGAAATGCAAAGGTAAGTACAGCTTGTCAGTACATCATTGATTACATGCTAAACTCATGTCTCGTTCTGTTATAACGAAAATATGTGCGCGCCCGTGCGCTCACACTTTTCCACACATTCACACTAAGCGGCATCACGTAAGTTGTTTTCCTTGCGAATTGAGCTTAGAATAAAACTCTAATACAATCTGCAGCTGCAGATGTTTTCAATGTTAAAAAAAATTTGAAAGGGGTCATAGATGACATTTTCACAATCTTTCATGTTTACATGTGGTGCTTTTGAAGATTCGCTGAATCGCCTTTCAATTATTACGGTATTTAGTTACAACCCTTTCCGTTCTCAATGCTAATATCACAGATATTCACTTTGCCTTTCCTAATTCCGGAGTTAACATAAAATACCAGGCATGTAATTAATTTTTTTCCCCTATAATACAAGAGCGGAATTTTGTCTACATTCGAATTTCAAATTCTCTTTTGATGAAGTCTCTAAACACACACCCATTCATATATTATGCATATATATATATATATATATATATATATATATATATATATATGCGCAGGAGTGGCTGTGTGGTAAGTAGCTTGCTTACCAACCACATGGTTCCGGGTTCAATCCCACTGCGTGGCACCTTGTGAGTGGATTTGGTAGACGGAAACTGAAAGAAGCCTGCCCTATATAATATATATGTGTGTCTGTGTTTGTGCCCCACCATCGCTTGACAACTGATGTTGGTGTGTTTACGTCCCCATAACTTAGCGGATCGGCAAAAGAGACTGATAGAATAAGTACTAGGCTTACAAAAGATAAGTCCTAGGGTCGATTTGTTCCAGTATGGCCGCAGTCAAATGACTGAAGCAAATCTACTACATATGTGGAAAATCGTTTGTGGCGTTGTTAGCTAACTCCTCTTACATCGTTTTATTTTGATGAAACTTGACACATGAGTAGAACTCGTGTCTGGAAACGTCGTGACATACTTAGATTGTTGAAAAAAAAATGATAGTACGGCCCCTGGAAGGGACCTTTATATCTACCTCATATAACTAATTAAAAAAAAAACATGCAAGGGAAATAACCCATAGATCTTGTACAATATTTTTTAAACACTCAAGGGAAATAACCCATTTCATTGTTTATGTTCGAATAATTTGAATATTGATTTTTTTGTGTGTCCTATTTCAAATTTTTGCAGACAATATCACTTTTATACTTTATTTGACACGTGAGTAGAACTCATGTCTGGAAACAACCTCGTGACATACTTAAATTTTTTAAAAAATCGATAATAGGGCCCTTCCAATGGATCCTTCCATCTACTACATATTACCTATTTTATTTAAACAGCCCAAGGGAAATAATCCATACCACCTGCAGATTTTAGTAAAGCAATCAATATTTGATTTTCATAATCAGCCGACCTAATTCTGCATTTCACTACTCACCGTTTTAAACTGCTAAACATTAATATTGCACTTCCTTAATTTGAATCTTAAACATTAAAGACTTCATTCATTTCTATACATACATACTTTTTTGAATGCCTATTACTCCGATAATTCTGTATTTTTACAGTTAAACTTTTTCCATGACAGTAGATAATTTTTTTATTCCACAACATATTTGTAGTGGCTTCATGCAGACATAGCATAGATTCAATCCTTGGTTGCCAAATTTCACTTAACACTTCAACAGCACTTATCTCACGGTAAAACAATAGTTTTTCTGTGAATGATATCAACTATACATTTCCCAGCTGCCTTCACTAAGCAGAATAATGTCTTTGCCTCTCACCAACCTCCGACAACTTCTCTCACCAACCTCCATAAACCTCTCTCGCCGATCTCCAATAATCTCTCCCTCCTCCAACTGACAGTTGTTTGATCTTTTCCGTGACAGAAAATACACATTTTGTGGCAGTTATAACAAAATTGCTTTGTTTCAGATGCACATTACCAAGATGGTAACAAACTGCAGACAACTGTTGGGGTGGATACTAATGTCCTTCGAGAAAAGAGACTAAGAAATCATGTTCACCTTGTGGAAAACCTTTGTTCTCAGCTGCCTGGACTACTGCTCTCAGTTGTGGTCATCACATAGTGCTAGATTAATATCAGAGCTTGAAGCGGTCCAATATTACTACACGAAAAAGATTGTAACAGTGCAGCAGATGAACTACAGGGAGAGGTTGAAAAAATATGACTTTACTCCCTGGAGTAAAAACACAACAGATATGTAATAATCTATGTATGCAAAATTCTGAAAGAGTTAGTTCCTAATTTCAGCATGAAGTGTTATACAAATAACTGAACTGGATGCCATTGCATTGTTTCAAAGGTACCATCCACCTCATCTAAAGTCAGGACCAGGTATTGCAACAGCTTAGGGTTCAGAAGCCCACAATTCTTCAATAGTGTACTGGACATTCTCCTATCTACAGTTCCAATGAATGAACAGCCCAGCATGAGATACACATATAAAGGCAGCAATGTCAAACTCCCTCATACACCAAATGGGCCAACAACCAAGCAGAAAAGCACATGCAAGGAGTGGTGACATGAAATCCCACCACCCTGAAGAAATCAGCTGAAGATCAATGTCTAAAAGTACAAAATCATAGTGGTACTCCAGCATGACCACAGCCATGTAGCTGAAACAAATAAAAGAATTATATATGTATGAGTGTTATATGTGCAAGTTATATATAAATATATGTATATATATATGATAGATCGCTGACCAAACACCATTCAATTGTTTTTATCCTTGTTTTCTCCATATTCTTTCTGTTGAAGAGCGTAGCTCGAAATGTTAAAGACTTTCTGTATTCCCGAGCGTCAAACTAATACATCCTTTTGTTGTTTACACCACTTGTCCTCGTCTGTTGTTGTTTTTTTTCGTACATTCTCCCATATATATATATATATATATAAATATATAAAACAGAGTTTGTGTGTGTGTGTATGTTCCTCCTGTTGCAAATTTTAATGTATGAGGTATCAAAAGATTTAGTAATCTTTTGGCTACCAACTAAAGAATGTTTTTTGCACAACTCTTTTACTATAATAATAACCTTGAAAACGAGATTTGGTCACACAATTTTGGGGGTGGTATTTACTTAAGGGAGACAACTCTGCCTGAACACTCCATGTGTTAGATAGAGCATCTGTTTTGGCTTTGGCATGGTTTCTATGGTTGGATATCTTTCTTAATGCCAACCTCTTTACAGTGTGTACTGGGGGCTTTTTGACGACACTGACACTACTGAAGGTATTGATTAACTTGCACGATAAAGGAAAGAAGTAGAAAAGGCGCTCTTGACCAAATGGGAGTGTATTTGAAAGAGGGGAAGGTGTTGAAAACTAAAGTATGATAGAGGGACAAGCACAGATTTCTTACTATAGCAGAGATACTTAGCTACACTGGTATATATGAGGGTGTGTAAGAGTAACTGAAAGGAAGGTAAAGCTGATGGTGACACATTGTATTCCCATGGTACAAGGTGAGAGTATGGGAAAATACAGACAGTGGATCAAGAGGAGGGAAAGTGAGGATCATCTCAGATTATAGATGAGACTAGAGGTGGATGTGAGTGATGAGCAAAGGTGGAGGTGTGGTTAGTGGTAAATATCAATATGGATGGGGGAAGGTGAGAGAAATATAACTAGCTCAGGAAAAAGGAGCTGACAAAAGGTGGCACAGGAGGACAGAATGCAACAGTGTCATATATCTGTAGTCAAATTGGAAAGTAGGGAGATAAAGTGCAGAATGTTAAAGTGAAGGAGAAAAATGAGCAGTGGTAGAGATGGAGATTAGAGGTACATAAGGGTGGCTATTGTGAGTGGGTAGGATGACAAAGATGGGGAGAGCATCAGTAGTGGATATGAGAGGGTTTTGATATCTAAAATGTAGCTCAGAAGGGAGGGGCAGATAACTCAAGGCGCAGAAAACAGGCGAATGGTGGGAAATAATGTAAAAACAGATGATGAGAATGAGGAATGGGATTTAAAAGTGGTAGCACAAAAGTGGGATGACGTATGTGCCAATTCTGCCCTCAAATGCTTACAACAGCTGTGTAGTGTCATAGAAGATCAATGGCGGAATCTATGTGTGTGTGTTGGTGTAGGTATCTATATACACACCTACATATATGCACATATATATATTAATATATGAATGTGTATATTTATATTGTGGCTATAAGGGTCTTTGACTCTAGTTTCTAGCAGTGTAGGCTACCCTGCATCCTCAGTCACTATTAGTGACAATTGAATTTTCCTTTTTGGTTTTATACTGTGTCTAGCCACCTTTGTTATTATATATATATATATAAGTTAAAATTAAAGTTAAAGTTTAACTGTAAAATTTGAAATTTACATGTTGGGTAGGTCCCTAGTAATATGCCGATATAGCACATTCACAGCCTATGGCTACTTGGTGTCATCTATGGTAGTTGTATAATCATCTACATTAGGAATTCCTCAGTATGCATTGAATATAACAGAAACAATAGATACAGAAGATGGAGTATATTGGAAACTTTATCACAATGATCATTTCAACACAGCCTGCATCGCTCCCTTGTGAGTGAGAAACTATGCAGTGAATTATGGTGCATCCTACGATGCAGAAGCATCTCTACATGCAAGTTTCCCATTACATAAGTAATGAATGTTTCACTCTTAATCTTAACATGTTGATAGCAGTTGTATCTAAAATACATTTAGATACGATGCAGGATGTGGTGAATGTTGTGATAAATAAAGTTTCCAATATACTCTATATTCTATATCCATTGCTTCTACTATATATATATATATATATATATATATATATATATATATATGCAGGAGTGACTGTGTGGTAAGTAGCTTGCTTACCAACCACATGGTTCCGGGTTCATTCCCACTGAGTGGCATCTTGGGCAAGTGTCTTCTACTATAGCATCGGGCCGTCCGAAGCCTTGTGAGTGGATTTGGTAGACGGAAACTGAAAGAAGCTTGTATATATGTATATATGTGTGTGTATTTGTATGTGTGTCTGTGTTTGTCCCCCCAACATCGCTTGACAACCGATGGTGGTGTGTTTACATCCCCGTAACCTAGCAGTTCAGCAAAAGAAACTGATAGAATAAGTACTAGGCTTACAAAGAATAAGTCCTGGGGTCGATTTGCTCGATTAAAGGCGGAGCTCCAGCATGGCCACAGTCAGCTTGCATGAAAGGAAAAGAAAACACAATATCCTGTACAAAAATAAAATTGTTTTAAAAAATCAAAAAATATCAACCAGATTGTGGCTGAGAGATAAGTTGACTCAAAGTAGCCACCTTCAGCTTCCACCACAGCTTCAAGACAGCTCCAGAAGCTGATGCATGTATTCCTCGATATGTATGTATGTATGTATGTATAGATAGATAGATAGATAGATAGATAGATAGGTATGTAAGACTGATTAATTAGGAAGAGAATTAAGTTAGATGATTTGGTTTCGTATTGTACTAGAGAGAAGTACAGCTGATGCCCTCTTTTCTAGTAAGACAAATGCAGCAGAAGTTTAAAGTGATTCTACTTGGCATTCATTGACTTGGATGAAGCCTTTGACAGGGCCTCTCACTCTGTGATCTGATGGTCTTTGAGGAAGCTAGAGGTAGACAAATGGCTTGTGAGAGCCATGCAAGTTATGTGTAGGAATGCTGTCAGTAAGGTGAGTGTTGGCAACAAGAACTGCATTGAATTTAGTGACCAGGTAGGAGTTTGCCAATCCTTGGCTCTCAGTCTTCTGTTCGTTATAGTCTTCCAAGCCACAACATTTTGGATTACACTGGAGAAAGGTAGCTTTATGCTTGGTGATGAGAGGTTAAAATATGAAAGAAGAAGCAGAACAGGTTTCTTGCTGTAGAGAAGATTACATAGCTACTGCATTATAGAGTAGGTGAGTGTAATTGTGGTGGTACTGGAGGGATAAAGATGGTGGTGATGAGTTATCAGAGTGTCTCTGAGGATACCAGAAGGTGAATAGAGGTGAATGGAAGCAGAAGAGTCAGAATGGTGTATGGTTTGAGATAAGGTAGGGGAATGAATATAATGAATGCTGAATAAGGATTAAGGATAATTAATGATAAATATAAGTGGGTAAAGGAAAGTAGGTGAAGACTAGAGATTAGGAAGAGTTGAGGAGTAAATACAGAGAATGGTGGACAAGGGTGAAAGAGTGATATATGAGTTGAAGGGAACTAGTGGAGTGTAGGTGGTGACTGGCGGTACAGAAAGGGTTGAAGAACAGCAGAAAAGTAATCATAATACAGTAGAGAGGAGAGAAATGGTGATGAGATGTGAATAGGTAAGAGAGGGAGAGAGATGAATGTGGTATGAGTAATATAAGATGTAAGTGAAAAAGAATGTTGTTAAGAATGAAGGATAAATGCCAAGTGAGGTGGTCCTGTGATATCAGATTACTTATATCACAGAAAAAGTTAATGAAATATGTAGTTCTGCTGTCATTTAATTATAACAGCAGAATACTGCAGTTAAAATGTAATATAGAGATGATGAAGCTATAGGGAAGGCTTGATAACAAAATTGGGTTAGAGTCCCAGATGTATATATGCCCAATTACACTTTCAGAACCAAAATAGGCAGGTCTTCTGAAGCAATGCATATTGCCATTTGTCCTGGTTCTATGTCATCCCATCCATGAAGTTCAGTGTCCTGAGATCAGTTGTATATATGTATGTGTATATATAGATATGTATGTGT
>NC_068981.1:158228205-158238743 GCF_001194135.2 Octopus bimaculoides
TATATATATATATATATATATATATATATATGTATGTATACACACATACAAACTATGTATACGTACATGCATACATACATGTATATATATCTTGTGTTAGTCATTAGACTGCAGCCATACTGGGATACCTACCACCTTGAAGAATTTGGTTGAATGAATTGACCCCAGTACTTATGTTTTTTAAATCTGGTACTTATTCTGTCTCTTTTGCCAAAATGAGACATAAACATTCCGACACTAGTTGTCAAGTGGTGATGGGGACAAACACAGACAGAAGGACACACAAGCATGAACCCCATGTATATATATATATGTATATATATATATATATATATATATATATTACATACACACACACATATGCACATGTGATGGGCTTCTTTCAATTTCCATCTACTTAATCCACTCACAAGGCTTTGGTTGTCCCAAGTCTATAGTAAAATACACTTACCCAAGGAGCCAGGTAGTTAGGAAGCCAGCTTATCATACAGCCACACCTTATGTATACTTGTATGCACATATATACATATATGAATTATATATATATATATTTATAGTCAAGCATAAAATCTTTATAAGATTTTATCAAGTAGCCAGTATGTAATAAAGCAATATAAGTTTACTATATATAGGTTTTATTATGCTGGCTGCTTGATAAATTCTTATAAAGATTTTATCCTTGGCTATATATAAATATAAATTATTCTGACCAATATATTCACTCTGGTATTATTTTGGGTTGTATATACACATGGTTGTGGTGAATGAATTAGATTTAGTTTGTATTGGGTTGGTGCATAATTATTGCGGCTTTTTTCAACAAATTTTATTCAACAAAAACAATAACAATATTTAATAAAATACATCTTAAAATGATGGTCTGACTGTCTGCCAAGCAAATAGGAAGTAGATGGTGAATATACTACGGAATAATCATTTAAAGATGTTTTTGTTGAAAAAAGCCACAATAATTATGCACCAACCCAATATATAAATGTGAGTTCAACTCACGATGAAAGGAAACAAACAAAGTTTGTTTTAGAAGCATTGAGATGTATTGAAAGATACAGAAATAAATTTTTTTTTATTCTCAAACGCTTGATAATGCTAATAAATAGCGTGATCAGGATAAATTATCCATACATTGCAGAAAAATTCGTTACCAGCCAGGCTTTTGGATATGTGCTATTTGTATGAGTATGTATAAATGTTTATAATTATGTACAATGTGTTATACTATACTGATAACAGTAAAGAGATTTACATCTCTAAACTAGAAATTGATCTATGGTTAAACTTTTTTTTAAAAATCTTTGTTCACTTCCTTCGCTTTGAACCCATGCTAATGAAGTAAATAATATAGTTCTTAGAGGTATTTTGCATCTATTTCTAGCATGTGGCACTACTCATTAGTGCCCTTATTATGATTATATTTATATAATTATATATTTTGTATACACACACATATGCTTATACATGTGCCTATACATGTGTGCAAACGTTACATGTTCCAGGGAAAAAATTCACATGAAAGAGATAATGGCTTCTAGAGATGATATTTTTATAGGTATTAAGTCTTCTTTGTGACTCTATGACAGTATGTATATATATATTCTTTTAAACTAAGCTGTTTTATATTTCTTTTGTTTTGTGCTCTAGAAGTTGTAGTCTACCTAACTCGTTTTTGTTTGCATGAGTTAGTTCTGCAGCTAACCTTAACAAAAACCAGTTTGAATTAATCATTAATTCCCTATTGAATTCTTGAACCATTGTTGTATTATTATTATTATTCTTCATCGACTTGAAAGTTGTCCTTAAGAAAATTCAACCCAAATCTGCTTGACACAAATTTCAGTATTTCTTTTATTTCTTTATCCAACCGA
Source organism: Octopus bimaculoides (assembly GCF_001194135.2). Classification (NCBI taxonomy): domain Eukaryota; kingdom Metazoa; phylum Mollusca; class Cephalopoda; order Octopoda; family Octopodidae; genus Octopus; species Octopus bimaculoides. The sequence goes on from NC_068981.1 coordinate 158,230,089, forward strand.
TATTATTGTTGTAAAGCATTTACAAACTTATTGAGTTAAATGAAGGATTAATCTTTAGCATCAAAACTACCCATATCTAGCCCAAATATTCAGTTTCATGTTCAAACTGCTCAAATCCAACCTCTCCCACTTACCCAACAATTTCATTTTAAAAATAAACCAACATATCATTGAAATCTTGAAGCTTCAAGATGATGCATGATTAATTCAAAACAATGTGAATAAATAAGCATTACATTTAACAAAGTAATATGAATGCTAAAGGATTAAAGACATGACTATCTTGGAATATTGTTGTATTTTGTTTATATACTGTGTTATTCTGTATTGTAATATCAGCATCATCATTTTAATATCCATTTGTCCATTCTTGCTTGGGTCAGATGGAATTTATTGGGCAGATTTTCTACTGCTGGGTGCCCTTCCTGTTAACAAGCAAAGTATTATATCCCTATGACCAGACATGTTTTCAGAGAATACTGGAATTGAATTGACATTCATTTACAAGAATTATGCAATGTCAAGACAGAGACACAACTATAAACTCATTTACACACACACACACACGTGCAAATATACAAAGTGCATTCCAAAAGTATTGAGATGTTTTCAGAAGAGACATTCATTAATGTCAAAGAAGTACAAAAACTCTAATCTCCTTTAAAGTAGAGTTCTCTGACTTCAGTGCATTTGTTGTAGTTCTCCTGAACTCCCTCAAAACCTCCACAAAGTACTTTTTGATAACCATGTGGTCAGAAGGAATCCAGTGGGTATTAATGATACCCTTACTGTTAAAAAAAAAAAAAGGTATCATCATGAGATTCCCAGTGGACTTGCTTTGCCCAGCCTCTTGTGCCAGCAAAAAAACAGATGCTTGGCTTATAAGCAGTTTGCAATCTATATATATATATAAAATTGAGAATGTATGTCTGTGTGTGTGTGTGTGTGTGTGTGTGTGTGTGTGTGTGTGAATCCCTAAAACTCCAGAACTACACAACCAAATTCATTCAAATTTTACACATGCCTTACTTAGGGTCCCTGTTGTGTTTTAGTCAAAAGAATTTTAACTTCTTGCATACTTCCAGCCCACAGCAACATCATATCTCCTCCACTATTTAAGTATTACATGTGAAAAGTGAAACAAAAACACTCATGTCATTCGAACCGGAATCTCAAAAACTGTCACCTTACATCTCATTCTCATTTAAATACCATGACAGGCAAATAAAAATTACTTGTATTTCATAAGTTTTTGTAGTATTTTTGTTCAGTTTAACACAAAACTTTATTGCATAACGAGTTTCTTAATTGTCTTCACATTCTGACTGTTTTCTGCAAATTAGTTATCTATGACAAGCAGTGTTCGAAGTGCTGTTACAGTCGTCTGTTTCAATCTGTAATAACAAAAGTTGACAGGTCAGATTATTAGATGTATAGTAATGACATACTAAAATTACAATAACCTAGGACAAGTTATAACAGCCTTGCCTAAAAAAGTATCAAAAACTTCTGGAATGCACCTCTCTCTCTTTCTCTCTCTCTCTCTCTCTCTCTCCCTCTCCCTCTCTCTCTCTCTCTCTCTCAGAGAGGCTTCTTTCAGTTTCTGCTCACAAGACTGGTTGGCCTGGGCTGTTGTGGAAGGCAATGGCCCACAGTGCCATACCAGAAAGCAAGTGGTTAGGAAGTAAATTTCTTAACTTTACAGCCACTCCTGCACCTATCGTATGTAGTTGTTTTTCTCTATTCACCCTTTAGAGTCATTCAAACCATGACTCTTTTTGTTAGTCTTTTTCCTTGTCATGGTCTATATTGTCTAATGTGTGCTTCTTTGTTTTTTATATTAGTCAGCAGTGTTTGGTTTGGGGGATATTTGGCTGCCATTTATAACAGTTCAACCAACCACATAAAGTAGTAGTTCTCAAAATGACAAATATTAGGCTGCCATCCACAAAACTATTAGTGAAATTTTTAGCCACACCTTTCTATGCTTTGTTAAGATAACAATATGCGGCAGTTTATTTGTCCCTTTTTCAATTTTCACTGCTCAACCTCACCCTCAGAATGTAGAGTTTTTCTCCGAGAAACACTGATGTAAAGGTTTCTCACCGGCTTTCACTTTTAGTGAGTTTCAAAGGGTTATTGTAGTGCAGTATTTTATGCAGTTGCCATGCTTCAAATCAAGTGGATGTTAATGTTTTTGGAGAGGAGACTTTCTAATATTTCTTTATCTTCATATTGATCATCAGAATTGGTCTGTGTTTAGAAAATATATATATATATATATATATATATATATATATATATATATATATATATATAATTTGATCTGATACCATAGGTAACAGCTAGAAGCCTTATATGACTTCTTTTGTTATTGTATTTGTCACATGCTACATTACTCAAGTAGACATATCACATGAAGCAAATATACAGGTAGGATACAAACAAATAAAAAAAATCAATAAACAAAGTGCAAAGTCAATGTATTATTTGCTGTGGAGGAATAGAAGGTAAAATATGTTGATTCTTTGATTATTGGTATTTAATACAGGAGGGGTATGAAGATAAAAACATAGGTGGAAGAAAAAAGGGGTTAGTTCAGAGATGTGCAATGAATGCTTGAATGGTAAACAAGAAGTATGGAATGAAGAAGTCATCATCCTCATCATTTCATAATAATAATGATTTCTTTTGATAATAATAACTCTTTCTTCTATAGGCACAAGGCCAGAAATTTTAGGGGTGGAAAAGCTGGTTCATTACATCAATCCCAGTGCTCAACCCTGAAAGAAAGAAAAGCAATGTCAACCTTGGTGGAATTTTAACTCAGAACATGATGACTGAGAAGAAAAGCTGCTAAGCATTTAGTCTGACTGGCTAACAGTTTTAACAGCTGTCATCCATGGGCAGTTTGACTGGAACACTGCATTGTGCTTCAATATCTGCTTTGGCATAGTCTCTATGGCTGAATGCTCTTCCAGATGCCGAGAAGCCTGTTTTATTATTTTCCTTTTATCTCTTTGTCATGAAGGAAAAGTGGTACTCATGACTTTGTACAGGGCCTCCAGGACTTCTGGAGCAAAAAAGACTACTTCAGACTTGAGATCTGTCCTGAATGCATGCAATAATGTGGACTTTGTTAAAGGCACCTAAATATCAGGTGCTGGTGTTAAACCAGGCAATACATTAAGTGTATTAGCCAAAGGGAAGTAAGCATGACAAGCAAGCATTGTAGAACATGGTTTGCTGAAAGAAAGTATGTGTGAGGTGTAAATGCATGTATTCAATGTATGTATGTGTTAGAAATGGAGATTTATGTGCATGAGGATAAGCAGGTGTGTGTGCATGGTGTAGTAGAGTGGGTGTATGAGTGGTGAAGTAAAAGAAGAGAAATATGTAAAAAAGCCTAACTAGCAGCTTTTCACTGATCACTCAGTCTATTAGAAAAGACTGTCAAATTCCCTTCAAACCTACCTTAAAACAAGAAGGTCAAATTAGACAGTGTAGACCAGTCATGACCCTGTAGGCTGTGTCATTTTGAATAGCATGCTTAATTGCAGCTTGCCTTATGATGAGTCATGTCATGTGGTCTGCTTCTCATAAAAGGTTGCCCATGCCTGATGTAGGCCTAGATATAGAATAAGATGGGATAGTAAATACTGGAGTATTTTCAATCATAGGTTGACTCAGGGTAAATAGCCAAGGTTTAGACAATAACAGATTCAACTTGAAGAAAATGAGGTAACAGTTATGTGTAAAACCAAGTTTCAGGCTCGCCACCACTACCACTGCATGTCTACATTCAGTTTTATTTATATATATATATATATGTATGTATGTATATATATATGTATGTATGTATGTGTGTATACATGCAAAGGTATAAAGGTTAAGAGGTATATAAGTGAATGTGTGTAGATATATATGTGCACCATACCACACAGGTCATGAACAAGAACACACCAATACTGGCCACTCCAAAATTCTTGATGGACTTAACTCTTCTCCCCACTGGTCTCAATTACTATTAGTCTTATTTTTATATTTTATTTTTTCTTGATTTCATTTACGTTTTTCCTCTCTTTTGCCTTCTTTTCTTCCTTCCTCTTGTTGTTGTTCTTCTTTTTCTCCTTCTTCTTCTTCTAACATGCTTTTGTATTTATATTCTTTTCCCTTTTTTGTGTATATTTGTTTGTATGAATACTTGTAAGAAAAATCTTTTGTTATTTAAGCAACCAGTGAAACACATTTTTCAGTTTGAAAATGGCTACTTGAAGCTCAAAATTTATATCAGAGTAACTCACTGTAAATATTATTATTAAGATTAAAATAAATAATTATCCCCCCAAAAATGCCATCTCTACTCATTCTTTCAAATATATATAATACTGTACCAAGAACATTTTCTCTATTATTCTACTATATATGTATATATACATATATGTATGCATATATATATGTACAGGGTGTTCAGGCTAAATTTGACAGTTTGCATAAAAGGAAAAGAAAAGACAGTTGCCTATCCAAAAATAAATGGGGTTTTTTTTTTGTTTTAATAAAAATATTGGGTTGTCCGGAAAGTTCGTGCTGATTTATAAGTAGCTTACCTTTTGACTTATTTGCCACGAAACCACCTCAATTCTGGGAAGAGGGTATTTTCAAGTTAAAGGAAAGATGGAGACGCATTGTGCAACAAAATGGTTCATATTTGGTTGATTAAAAATGTAATGGCAAGTATTTATTGACCTTTTTCTTTCCTTGAAAAACCGGCACGAACTTTCCGGACAACCCGATATATCAACTAGATTATGGCTGAGAGATAACAGTTTACTCTAAATTGGTGCATGTGTTCCTCACTGTGTCCTTCAGAAGATCTTTGAATATCTCCTTGATCTTAGCCACCAGCTTGGCCTTAATGTTGCAGGCAGAGCGGTTGGTGTTTTTCTCATACATAGTAATCCACACTTCATACATAATAATCCATGGGATTACAATCAAAGGAATTAGGAGACCAGAAATTGGGGCTGGTGAAATTTTCCAACAAGCACTTGTAATTCTCTCTGAAGGTAGAACAAGGAGCCAGCTGCTATACATATAGCTTTTCAGCAGCAATCCTCTCCAGCAGAACTTTGACCACCATCTCCAGCAGCTTCACATAGCTGTCTGAATTAAACCTTAGGCCCTGTTTAAAGATGTGGGGATGAATTCCGGTGTGCAGATGCAGTCAGAACACCTACTGTGCCTTTGTAGTCCCTGTTGCAGCTGTCCAAGTCGCATCTTACAGCTTTTACAATATTCACAGAGCATTGAGTAGTAATTAGGATGTCAGCATGTCGATACCCAGCATGAATCATTAATATAGGTAACCCTTTTCTTATATTCAGATGGCTCCACTCCTTCGTATCAACCCACTTTTTCTCAACCCCTACATCAATTTTTATGCTCTCTAATGACATTGATTATTCAACAATTATTAAGCTGTTCTGAAAAAAAGGAGACATACAAAATCACCAAATTTAGCCTGAACAGCCTGTATATGAATATATCATCATCATTGTATAACATCTGTTTTCCATGTTGGTATGAGTTGGATGGTTTGACAAAAGCAGGCTAGTTGGAAAGCTGATCAGGCTCCCACTGTCTAGTTTGGCATGGGTTCTACAGCTGGATGCCCCTCCTAATGCAAACTACTTTACAGAGTGTACTATGTATTTCATGGACTCTTCCATCATTAGATGATGTATGAGGGTTCAGCAATTTCTTGCCGAACCATCACACAGATGATTTGTTTATGGTGATCAAATGTTTGTGTACACATAAACTCACTCCCTCCATCAAATCGACATCACCTGTACAGGTGCACCTTGTGCCACATGTCAGATGATCAAATGATCACAGAGCAACATGAAATGAAGTGCTTTTCTCAAGAACACAATGTAACACCCAGTCTGGGAATTGAACTCATGATCTTGCAATCGTGAGAGCAACATCCTACTCATAAACTCACTCCCTCCATCAAATTGACATCACCTGTACAGGTGCACCTTGTGCCACATCTCAGATGACGAAATGATCACAGAACAACGTGAAATGAAGTGCTTTTCTCAAGAAGACAGCGCAACGCCCGGTCATGGAATTGAACTCATAATCTCGCAATCGTGACTGCAACACCCTAACTACTAAGCCATGTGCCTTCACAACTGTATGTGTGTGTGTATATATATATGCATACACGCACACATATATATATATATATATATATACACATATACAAATATATATTTATAAACATTTTTATACACACAAATTGTGTGTGTTTGTATGTTATTGTATTTATGTTGTGTTTGTACCCTTTCACTGTTTGACACCTGGTGTTAGTTTGTTTACATCCTCATGATTTAACAGTTCTGAACATGATGGAATACATACCAAACTTTAAAAAAAAATTTGACTGAACCCTTCTAGGCAGTGTTCCAGCACGATCGCAATCCAATGTCTAAAACACGTAAAAGATAAAAGATGCAATTTATTTTGCATTGACACTGCACTGTGGTTTGTTAAAACTCAGTCTGGTAGTTTGAATATGTTACGAATAGCCTGGTTTTACTTTCTACTTGGTGTTTCACCTGTATTTTACCTCAGTTGGTGCAATGTAAATAGCAGCCAGGCTGGTACCATGTATAAAGCACCCATGCTGGTGGTATATAAAAAGCACCCATACTGATGCCATGTAATAAGCACTGTTGCTGGGGCCACGTAAAAAGCATCCTGTACACTCTATAAAGTGGTTGGCTTTAGGAAGGGCACCCAGCTGTAGAAAGCATGCCAAAAATAGACAGTTGGAGCCTGGTGCAGCTGTCTAGCTTGACAGCTCCTGTCAAAATGTCCAAGCCATACCAGTTTAGAAAACATGAAATGATGATGATGATGTTACATCAGAAACTAGTAAGTGGAACTAGGTTGATAGAGGCTAAGTTATAAAATTCCTTTGGACTATATGTGAAATTTGAAACCCAATGGAGATTTTGATTTTATAGAGACTGATTTAGTTTGTGTGTTTGTGTATGTCTGTGTTTAATATTTATATGTAGCTAAGACCGAGGATAGTCTCTTTAAAATTGCTTTGTTGTAGTATACATTTAATGTATTTAGTTTTGTGACAAGTGGTATTTTAGTGATTCAGTTGAAGGCCATTTGTCTGCTAGAGAGACGCTATGTTGGCAATAATGATGTTGGTGGTGTTGGTGGTTGTGATGGAGGTGGGAATAAATCATAGCATGCACATAAATGGCATGACAACTACTGGTGCTACAGCACCATGTAATTATACTCTCAATGGAAACGGTTCCTCTGAATAAATTTAGTTTTATCACTCACAGTCCTGGAAAAGAAGAAAGCAGTATAATACACAGTTAATTATACTTAGAAACAAATACGTATAAACATATGTGCATAAAATCAAACTTATATATATATATTTAAACATACATACTTACACATGCTAACATTCACATGTAAGCTCACAAACATAGGAGCATACATATATATATGCATTTGTACATGCACACGTATATGTTCACATTATATTACATACATGTAACAGAATTTATTCATTTATTCAAAGTTGATGTTTCCTTGTGGAAAATGGAATCTTATGTACAGAATTTAGTAATGATTTGATAAATAAGTAACTTCAGCCTCAAATAAATGACTACAGCCCATGTTAGTGTGGGAAAACGGATGTGAATTTATGAGGATGTTCATAATGGTATATATGTACACAGATATGCACACACTCATAGAGATACATCTACGTCATGTTGTGTGTGTGTATACTTACATATATATATATATATTTATTTATTTATTTATACACATACATACATGTATATACACACACTCATACATATATGTATATGTGCACACATACGCAAAATGAATAAACAAATAAAAATAGCATTCAATATATTTAGTTTAAACACAATCCTTTGCCCATTTAACACAACCACTTGCACCATGTTCCAAATAACCAGCCTCAGTTTTGCACCATGGTAGCTGAAATAAGAACACATATTTTGAAAGCAAGGGTAATAAACTATGCAACTTTTTCTGATATCTATACTATATATAAAACAGAGATGTGTGTGTAATCGCTTTTCATGTGAAATTGACTTCACCAAATGCTTCCATACTTGTGATGCATGAATAATTTGACCTCGGATAAATCTTAGGCTCTTCATTTGATTTTTTTAATTAAAAATAAATAATATTGCTTTATATTTAAGATTCACTTCTTTAAAAAGGTTCCTCAATGTCAACTTCCGGTATTGACGTAACAACAGCAAAAAGCTTCTCTCTCTATTTTGTGTGTGAGTGTGTATGAGAGAGAGAGAGAGAGAGAGTAAATACTACATACACACTGCTCTCTCACACACATACACATGCACACACACACCCCTTAACTCACTCACACTCTGTCTCTTACAAACACACACATACATAAATGTATACAAACATATTTACAAAGACACGTGTGTATGTGCGCGCGTGCATGTTTGTAAGAGACAGAGTGTAAGTGAGTCAAGGGCTGTGTTGTCATATGCATACATCCAAAGATGTATGTACATTTATGCATGTACGTATACATGACAACAA
>NC_068981.1:158238753-158239224 GCF_001194135.2 Octopus bimaculoides
CGTAAATCATTTCTTTCATTTAATCCCCATTTTAATTTTCCTAAAAGTTTCCAAGTACCAATGAGGCTTTTTGGCACATCTTCAATTTTCCCCATTCATGAGAGGCGCCCAGCCATCATTCATCTGAGAGTCCATCTACAGAATGTCCTCAAATTTCTATACAGCATATTTTGCCTTTTTTTCTTCAAGTATATAAGCAACAATTTCATTCCCGAGCAACGCCGGGTGCCTCTGCTAGTTATCTATAAATCTAAGCAAGGCTGAGTACTGCTGCTAGTGTGTGTGTGTGTGTGTGTGTGTGTGTGAGTGTGTATCTGTCTGTATAAAATTGATGTAGGTAAAAATTCCTGCCTCTTTTAAATAAACATTTCCCAGTAAACCACAAATACAGGTAGATTTTTAACAGATGCTCAGTTAAAATACCATATAGCTGTTACTCCAATATGAAGAACACTATCACTTGTAAGCATC
>NC_068981.1:158239234-158260498 GCF_001194135.2 Octopus bimaculoides
ATAGCTGTTACTCCAATATGAAGAACACTATCACTTGTAAGCATCATTGCGAGTTGTAACTGCTGAGACCTTGAAGCTTTCTCAGTCGACCAAGTGTGTATGATAAACTCCATATATGAGGCAGACGTAACAGCAATGCTTCAAGATAACTATAAAGGAAAATTACATTGGGTTATGCAAAGGCAATTTCAAAATATTATGTAAAGCTATTAAATTGGCTATCTATCTATGTAGTTTAAAGATCAAACTGCACACCACATATGTTCTTGTGGGGAATCATAGAGAAATCCATGTCATATGTCAATGGATATAAGAAATGCAACTTATGCATAGCTGAAAGATTGCATATTCTTTTTAGATCTGAGAATTCAACTGCACTACTGCATTCTTGATTCAAAATTTTCAGAAAATGCAAAGATAGGGACAAACTTCTTTTGGCAAACTGGTTTAATTATGGCTTTATAGTCAAAGAGGACATAACTCTGATTTTCTTTTCTTTTTCCATTTTTTTTTTCATTCATTCACTCTTTTCATCTACCTTCTCATTTTTCCTCATGATTTTTCTCGTACCAGTGTCCTGTTTTGTAAATTGAATAGACCAGGTGTTCAAAGCCAAAAGATTGCTTGGAGATATAAGGCATGTTATAAAAACCTAGCTAGACCCTTGTCTTCAAGCAAGAAACTATTAGTAACTCATGTCTTTATACTGTGTACATTAAATGGTATTTATCTCTCACTGGATTGAGTACTTCTTTTGTTGATCCTACCTTAATGGAACAGTAAACTGTACATAATGATTTTTATACATTCTATTTTGGAATATATATAAAGTACATACATAAAACTATAAATGATAGCATGTAAATAATGGGATGAAAATCTCTTTTAGATAGAATAAGTTGAAGGCTGCTATTATTTATAACTTTGTATGTGTACTTTGAGATATTCTAAAAGAAAGAAATTAGTTCATGTTCTCTTGACTTTTATGACATCAACAATATATATATATATATATATATATATATATGATGGATTCTCTTGTCATGAACGACAAATGAGGGTTCAGTAAAATAAAATAAAGCAGTAATCATTTTTCTATGGACATTAATATGTCACTTGAGGCCTGCTGGTGTGTTTATATATATATATATATATATACAGGGTGCGATGGGTAAATTGTTGCCATTCTATATTTTTAATTGTGCACATGTGCATTGTTTGTTTTTCATTTTGTCAACTACACAGTATAGTAGGGTCAGTTGGGCACCATCTGTGAGAAAAACAGTACCATGACGCAATTCACTCTACCAGAAATTTGGAAACAACATGCTGTACTGCTTGGCATTCACACCAGAAGCTCCACTACGAACAAATAGGGAATACACAGAACAACCATTGGCATTCCATGTCCCCAAAATATGTACCAAGAGTGATAAAAATCAAGCATCCAGTCAACATCATGGTTTTTGGAGTGATCACTTGTGATGGCAACATTATGCCTGAGTTCTTTTATTAGCATTTCTAAAGGAGATCTCATGGTTTGCAAGCCAAGATTTCACATAACACGCTGTCGCTCCAACATAATAGAAATATTTGCCTTCTGCTTCAACGGTTGCCAGGTATATTAGGTTTCTATGTTTACAATAATTGTTAAATTTACATTTTCCTTTAACTCTACAATCACAGAAGTTATTTAAATAGATATTAAAAGTGTTAGTTGTGTTTGTATTATTGTTCATGTGTTGTCTAGATATATTATGTCTGGCATTTTTGTTTGTTTGGATATTGTTTGTATTCATAGTTGGAGGGGGATTATTTCTATTTGTGTAATTTGCATCAAGTTTTACATTATTAAACAATGATATATGCCTAAATAGGTTTTTGGTTACCGAAAATTCAATCCTTATTACTTATTATTAATTATAGTACTATATTTATTAGAAGTGAAATGTTTATCTAGGATAGAACAAATTACTTGGATAAGGTTAGTCCTTATCTGTTTGTCATAAAATAAGATAAGCCAGATATTATTATTATCCTTTTTATTCAGACATTTCTCGTTGCTTCTATGTGAATGTTTTATATATGGAATATGTTTCTTACGTTTTAAGGATTTTTAGTTTTTTTTTTACTTATTAGGACTTTGGTTTTAGCTAGGTTACACACATATATATACACACGTGTGTGTGTATATGTTTGTATGTATCTTCAGACCCCAAAAACTGCTGGCCTGAGACCTATTTTAAAGAGGACAATGTATGTATGTGTGTGTGTAATATATATATATATATATATATATATATATATATATAAAATAGAAATAGGTTTCAAAGAGAAAAAAGACTACATGTGGTTTAAATAGGGGAAAAGTAAAAAGAAAAAAGAGAAATTGCACATTGGATATAAAATATAAAGGCTTTTTTATGAAAAGTAACGATATATATCTACAATTAGATGAACTGAGGTAGAATTAAGAGGTATAAAAAGTTATGATTATGAATTGTTAAAGAAGATTCAGTCATATCAGTATCGTCAAAAGCTATTCACTGACTTTGAATGAGCACCAATTTCCGTGTTTAATAGCAGTTTGATTTGGCTCCATGCAACTTAGTCTCATAGGCTTGTCAAACATTACCTAACTCATCAGGCTTGTGTATATATATTCCCATCATCACCATCACTTTATGTCCACTTTCTATACTGTCATGGCTGGAAGGATCGTCAGAGTACTTAATCAGACTTTCTGCCCTCCTAATCGTAATCATGGGACCATTTCTCACTCATGCATTTTATTTTGACAAGTTTTTTCTCTTTTTTTTTTTTTCAAGATTAGTGTTGACAGTGGCTTTGAAAATTTAGCTTTCATTGGACTTAGTTTGGTGAAAGCTAAACAGGCTAAAACTTCAAAGTCTATGTCAACTCTATTCCTGTTGTCTTGCTGGCATTACATAATAGCTCCTGTGCCAGTGCCACATATAAAACACCTATGTTGGCACCACATATAATGCACCTGTATCAGTGTCACGTACAAAGCACATGCACAGTGCCACATGAAAAAACACCCAGTATACTCTGTAAAGTGGTTGGCATTAGGAAGAGCATTGTAGAAACCATGCTAAAACAGACAACTGGAGCCTGGGCAGCTCTTCAGCTGTCCAGCTCCTGTTGAACTGTCTAACCCATGCCTGCATGGAAACCAAACATTAAATGATGATATGTGGGTTTGTACATATATACATATACATACACATAAATACACGTATATGCATACATACATATATGTGTGTGTGTGTGTGTGTGTATTCACATTATGTGCAACAAAAGCAGTACTAGATTAAAATAGTCATCTGTGTATTTACTTAATGCAAATACCTTGCTGAAAGGCAAATTAATTGCAGTATTTATCTGGAAGTAATATTTCTTATGGATGTACTTGTGTTTGAATAACACAAATATTTCAGCAGCAGATGAAAATTGTCCAGCAGTTGTCTTGAGAATGCTAGATGTACATTTCTGCCTCTTAGATCTTTCTCAGTAGCATGTACTCACTGTTAACCACATGATAAAGCAAAGTCTGTCACTACTGATATAGAAAAGCAGTGATTAAAAAGTCATTGGTGTTGCAATTGGACACCCTGTTGTATAGAGAGCTATACTGCTTCATAGTTTGGTAGGTAGATTTGTATATGTACAGTGTTTATGTTGTATTTTGCATATTTTAATAGTTGCTGTGTCATATTGCTGAACCCAGTGTACTACTTAACATGGCTAGCATTTAGTCTTGTTTTATTGCATTGAATAACATGTATGTATATAAAGAACTTCATGTACTTAGATGAACACTTTACTGTGAGTTGCATAGACTCTTATGAGAGGCATCATAATGGGAACAAAGATGAGATTTGAGTTGACACATTAAATGACAACAAATTAACATTGTAACAACACACCAGGCAAGTAATAACATATCAGATTGATAAAACATACAATGCTTATAGTCAGAAAGTATCAGAAAATGGAGGAATTGTTGAAGTATTTGAGGAATAACTTAATAAAAAAATAAATTTGCCTGTCCAAAGCATTTTCATTAGTTTGTCCTAATTGTCCATGCTTGTTTTCAAACTTTTAGTTAACCAGGTTTCCTTTCATAAGTTCCAATTTTTTCTAGTGGTTTGAAAAAATAGCTGGGAATGTATATCATATATGATACATAGATACCAAGGAAATATGGTCCGTGTGTCACCTGCGAGACATACAACAGGCAAAGGGTTAAGATTGTTTAAGACACATACCTTCAAATAATCAGTATCTATTCAAAAATTACTGAAAATGTCTGTAAGTGATTACACTAGTTGTGCATGCATCAGTTGATCTCAAGTAATTTATACAAAAGGAAAAAAATTTCCAGTTGTTTGGCAACAATCTAAAATCTACGCCCCCAAAAAACTGAACTCAACAAATAGGACTGCTAAATCTTTTTCAAAAATTTTGATTAATAGAACTGCTAAGTCTTTTTCAATAGTTTTGAATACAAATCCAGAAAATTATGAAGATTTGCAGTAGGAGTAAATAGTGATAAATTTTCAGCAAACAACTTGAATGAAAATACTATGTGACTGTTATTAGCTGTTATGATATCAATGAAATAAATATCAACTACATCTCTATCACCAATACTGGTCAGCACTAATAACTCTATGAACAGTAATGCTTATAAATGGCACTCAACTAACTCTCACATAAAATGACACGGTATCTTTGCTGGCAGACTCATGCTGGAGTACCCCCTTGGTACTTCAACCCTTTAGTATTTAATAAGCCATATCTGGCTCAAACATTCTACCTGTTTTATGTTAAAGACCCCCTTCAGTCGTCATGAATGACCATGGTATTGCACCTAAAAAGTTCCCCTCCGTGGCATAAGTTCAGGCAAGGTTATTTGTGGAAGACCGACAGTTGCCCATGCATATCTGCCTCCTCTCTCCATGCTACTGATGTTATCCATGGGAAAGACAAAGGCTGATACAACTTGGCACCAGTGACATTGGAACTCATTTCTACAGCTGAGTGAACATGAAAATAAAGTGTCTTGCTCAAGAACACAGCATACAGCTCAGTCCAGGAATCAAACTCGCTATCTCATGACTGAGCCCAACACTCTAACCACAGAGCCATGCGTCTTCACCTGTTTTATGTTCAAACTAGACAGATCTGGCCTCTTACACCTACCTACAATGTCATTTTAAAAATATACAATCACATCATTGTATATTTTGAAGCAACCCAGACTGGACACTGGCCTTTCTACTACACTTTCATGACTGTTCTGTCCACAATATACCTGCTTGTTATTATACACAGCATCCTTGCACTCATCAGCTTTATGTGATGTATCACAGAACTTGTCATGACTGCAAAGCTTCTGCTATATTTACTGATCATTCTTCTCAAAGTTATTGTATACTTTGTATATAGATATGCATATCATACTATTTAAAATGGTAATGAGTTGAGAACCTTTTTACATAGTGGGGAGAGGGACAAAAATAACATTTTGGTGTTTAATGAAGATACACTTTTATTTCTTCTTTATGCATTTCTCTCCTACTTCATCATCTTTTCCATGCTTGTGTGGGTCAAACAGAATTTCTTGAGGCAGATTTTCCATGGCTGGATACCCTTTCTGTTTCCAAGTAAGGTAATATTCTCTGTAGCCAGATATGTTTTCATGGAAGATTGGAAACAAATAACATTACCTGTATGATGGTGACACTCATTTATACCTGTTGTGCAATGTCAAGACATGAGGACACAAACATACACACACACATGCAAGCACACACATAGGCATACATGTGAGGGTTTTTTTTAAGATTCTGACTACCAAGTCTACTCACAAGACCTTGATTAGCCTGGGACTATAATAAGAGATACCTGTCCAAAATGCCGTGCAGTAGGACTGAACCCAAAACCTCATGGTTAAGAAGCTAACTTCTTATCTACACAGCCATACCCGTACCTTATTTATTTGTTGGCTTGAAATATATACAGAGTGCAAAGTTTGAAAACTAATCAATGCCCGATCACCATGATTTTGAAAATAAAAGATACATACACTTAAATTCCTTTTAAAAAGAAGAGAGAGGTATGTTCATGTTGTTGTTGGCTGTACACATTACATATTTACTGTATTATGTGACTCAACACAAAAGTCACATGATCAGCTCAATGTAGGTGACTGGATAATGGAGTTGAATAAAGTCGTGAAGCTATGAGATAATGCATGGTCAATTCGAGATTATGTGAATAAATAAACACTACTTTTGACAGAATAATTTGAAAACTAAAGGGTTAAACCTTAAAGGTAGTGCTCCTGTATGGCCACAGTCTAATGACTGAAACAAATAAAAGGATGCTTAGTCTTGTGGAAATTGTTTTGGAATTAAAATCCAAATTAATGAGAGTGCATAATAAAAAGCATTGTGAGTTCTAGTCTCACTAGATTTTTTTTACATGCAGTGTGATGAAAGCAAATCAACCTTGTTAAATTTATACATCTCTAAGTTCTATAATATCGAAAAAAAATTGACATGATCGTTCAACTGACATTTAAATTTGTGCTACAGATTAAGGTTTTCGTGAGCATACCATTATTCCACAGTGAAAAATAGGCCAAAAGACTTCTGATCCAGTATTCGTAGCAGAAGTTAAAAGGTGAAATATTATTATTGATGGTCTTATCTAAGATCATAGTGTAGAGAAAGACACTCTTTTATAAAAACATCCTACACATACCACCATAGGAAATAAGGAAAATTGGACATAAAACTAATGGTGTTGATGAAGCTGTTGAGGATAACTGTGTGTGTGTGTGTGTGTGTGTGTGTGTGTATCTCTTTTGTGTTTCATTCTAGCTGCTTCCCCTCTATAGCAATAGTATAGTCATTAGAGAGTTGGTAGTATCAGTGGAAATCAATAAGTTATGAGATTCATGACTGTTCATCTCACTCAACAATGCCATTTTTTTGTTTCTGTTTTGGTTTGTTTATAGTTATATTTTTCATTGGAAAGAAATCAATATAGTTGTGGATTTCTTTGAGATTGGCAAGAATCTGTTTCTCTTGACATAGTTTCCATCCATCGTTGCAAAAACATTACAGTTTATACTGGCTAATCGATATAGTGAGACCATTTTCAGAAAATTACACGTAAGATTACTGAGAATTTTGGTCCTCAATGATGAAAATATAACAGGCATTACACTCACTTGCAAATATGCAAACACACACAGTCATAAACATAAACATGTTTTTTTTGTCTTATCTGAACAATCTTGTTATTTCTCTTTAACAGCTGCCTACATCATTATTTGATTGGAAAATAGCATAGCTACAGTAGGTTTCCATACTTTTAATCAAAATATCAGATCAAATTTATTAACTCTGCAAGGTAGCCTTACAATGCCTATCAATTCCCTTTCTCTGAAAGCATTTTATAAACCAAAAGGATTCATAACATCAAATTAGTATTTAACATATAGGCTGGCTGCAGTTTAGCTCTTCATCATATCTGACTGAACATAAGCAAATTTGTTCCAATTGTATATCTGGATCTATATTTTTCAGTGTGTCTTTCCATTTCTAAAATAAGGTGTATGTGAAGGACATCTGGCCATTATTTCTTGCAAGTGAAATAGCTGCTCAGAGGCTCTCTTGCAGACTTGTTTCATTATTGTTGATTAACTCCAGATCAGTCCCTGTCAAACACGCTTATCATTAAAGACATTCCAACCATAATCATGCCATCTTTCATTTGTTTTTCGGAGACAAGACTATAAAATCTAATGTATCATTTTAAAAGGGAATAGGATGTAATATGAGGGAGATTCAGCCACTATTTTTAGCTGGTTGAGTGACCTCATACAAGCTTTCCCAGACTTTTTTTTATTGTTGTTTTTATATAATACATATTTGAAAAGCTGTAAATAGTGAAAGCACTTAATACAATACAAAACTTCTATTTCATGTCATTCTGATTTTTTTATATAAATAATTTTAAATTAAAATCATTCTTCAAACATTGTGACTATATCAAGAACTCTTACAAAAAAGTTTTTAGATATGTTTCTTGGGATGGGAGTAGGCCATGTGCT
Source organism: Octopus bimaculoides (assembly GCF_001194135.2). Classification (NCBI taxonomy): domain Eukaryota; kingdom Metazoa; phylum Mollusca; class Cephalopoda; order Octopoda; family Octopodidae; genus Octopus; species Octopus bimaculoides. Next base: position 158,247,387 of record NC_068981.1, read on the forward strand.
TCCTTGTCGTAACATTTATGATAGTTGTAAGTTATAGCTGTAAGTGAGTTGGATTACCCTTTTTCAGTATGCAGTCAAGGAGCATTCTAGATGTTGGAGCAGGGCTTCACTGTGGGCCTCACCTGAACTTTAGAGAGAATCGGTAATTGATGAGGAACAATACTCCATTTTGAGCCTCCTCTGAACTTTGTAGAGTGTCAGTCTCACTGAAATCAGTATTTTGGGGGATTGGTAAAATATCAGTCCAGTCTTGGGATTGAATTCCCCCACCTTTCTCTCTCTCTCTCTCTCTCCCTCTCTCACACACACACACACACACACACAGCTGTGTTCAGACCTGGAGAGAAATTAAGAGATTAAGACTGAAGATAGAAATGAAGGAATTTACATGAGATAATCATTTTATTTCCAAAATTTACTTTATTACATGATGCCTGTCACCAGATTCGGGCTTATTAATTTTGAAAGATCTCCAGAACTGAATTTTTGTTAAATCTGTTTAAATTCTGCACCCCCACCCCCATAATTGTTCTGACTTTTCAAGGAATCTAGAATCAGTTCATAATTACTGGGTGGAGCTTCAAATGCTTAAAAACAGCTATTAATTTCACATATTGATGTATTTTAAAAGATATTACTACCTACCTTCCACTTACACTTTCCATCCTGTTGTTTGTTCGTACTGTTCATGCTTCAAAATAAAATGTTATATTGGGCATTTTAGTAAAAATAAGGTAATACAATTTTCTGAGATGAGAAATTTATGTATTTGTTGGAGCAGTGTCTTCATCTTCATTGTTGCTTTTCACTATGTTTTATCTCTTGTATGCTCCAGCCTCTTTCAGGTGTCTTGTGATTCACCTTGGTGCCTTGCCTGGAATTGAACTCAAAACCTCTAGGTAACTGCACTGCATTAACCAATCCCTTTACCCACTACACTATGCCTGTAGGAAGTGTCAGAGTGAATTTCTAAGGCTTATAAACTGCCATTAATGTCTCATGTTAGCTATGTTTCCTCATCTCAAACAGATAGAATTTTATCAACCTATCAGTATGGAGCCAACATGAAACATCAGTGGAGGTTTATGAGCCTTAGATATTCACTATGACACTGCCTACAGGCGTAACATTGTGAATAAAGTCACTGGTTAATGCAGTGCAGTCACCTAGAGGTTGAATTCAGTCCCAGACAAGACACTAAGATGAACCACAAGACACCTGAAGTAGGCTGGAGCATACATAGCCAAAATGTAGTGAGAGCAACAACCAAGATGACTCCCATTCTGACTAATACATAATATATAGAAATGAACTAGTATCTAGATCATCCAAAAAGAAGAGTGGATATTTCTCTCATTTTTAATTCCTTCAATAACCACGAGAAATTTCAGATTGGTGAGCCATTAAAGGTACTGGACAATCAACCTAAGAGAAAGTAGATGATTTTCTATTACCATCTGCTATCCTGCATCCATGGTCTAACACTTCTGATAACATTTTTTTTCTTTTTGTCTCTGGCTAGTATAGCATATTCATAGACATTTTACAGTTTATCTTAAATTTGTTACCTGGTTTTAACACCATCACTTAGTCCTTGAATACCTTCAGCAGTGTTGACTCTGAGACAAGCACTCAGACCAGGTTTCTCTCTCTCCCACCAGTCTCTGGGGCTCTGAAAAAAAATGAAAATGGTCATAAGTATTGCTTATTAAAATGATTTAAAAGATACATAAATTTACATCCCTTTTAGAATTACACCCTGGCTCATGGATTGAGAATAACAGACTTCAATATTAAGTAACCATAACTGCAACAAACACAATTGCAGCCATCACCATCATTGGCCACACATATCAATAATGAATCTGATGTGGTTGTTTGTCTTGCTAAAATAGTAACCAAATCTCCATTAACCCCCTTGATACCAACCTGCCTGAGACTGCTCCTGGTTTTATAATACAAACTTTTTGTTATAAAGCAATCTAAATCAAATTATGTTGATCTAAATTATAAGTTATCTAAATTGAAATTTTTCATGAAAATTTCATGTTCATTTATGTTTCAAACACTAATTGAATGATCTTAAAGTTATCTTACTAAATTTTTTCATTCCTTTCAATGTTAATTGAAACAAAAGTAGTGTATTTCAACAGAATTACAGTTATGGCTGTGGAGGCGCAATGGCCCAGTGGTTAGGGCAGCGGACTTGCGGTCATAGGATCGCGGTTTCAATTCCCAGACCAGGCATTGTGAGTGTTTATTGAGTGGAAACACCAAAAAGCTCCACGAGGCTCTGGCAGGGGATGGTGGTGAACCCTGCTATACTCTTTCACCACAACTTTCTCTCACTCTTACTTCCTGTTTCTGTTGTGCCTGTAATTCAAAGGGTCAGCCTTGTCACACTGTGTCACGCTGAATATCCCCGAGAACTACGTTAAGAGTACACGTGTTTGTGGAGTGCTCAGCCACTTGCACGTTAATTTCACGAGCAGGCTGTTCCGTTGATCGGATCAACTGGAATCCTCGACGTCATAAGCGACGGAGTGCCAACAACAACAACAGTTATGGCATAAGTGTGGAACATATTTTTAAAAATTGAAATTGTTTTGCTTATGTACAATTAAATTCAAATATATACAATGTAGAAAAATATTTACCGCATAATTGATCCAGTGGTTCAATATCTTCTGATTGAACCATCAGATCAGTTATTTAGTAAGTATCTATCTATGTTGTATATATTTGAATTGAATTGTATTTAGGCATAACAATTTTAATTTTAAAAATCTTTTTGCCATGACATTATAGTAACAGAAGGTTTAAACCATGGGTCACCAAAAGGAAAAAGCATTTGATAATAAGTATGCTTTGTGAAGGCTGAATTAGTGCTAAAACAACGTGAAGGATAACACCACCAGCACCACACAAGCAACAATCACCAGAACAACTACCATAACAATAACATGACACAGAAATATAAACAACCAATCGACAAATAATATAAAGTGTTCAGTTGTAAACCTACTAAACACTCCGCCATGTGTTACCAGCTTGCTAAAGATGTCAGCCCTTTGGTAGTGGTAGTAGTGGTAGTGGTAGTAGTAGTTATTGCAGTAGTATCCTAATAGTTTTCAAGAAAAGTTACTTGACCCAAAGGTGCCTGTTTCTGTAGATTATACAAAAGCAGGTAATAAGCTTACCACTCCTCTCGCCCCATATGGTCTGCAGAACTTGTCTCATTGACCATTCTGATGTCAAAAGCCTAATGTGTAATACTGGTCTGTAAACCCATACATGTAATCTTTATTGGGTGGGACCCTGGAGTTAGGTCATTGTTCCCTGCTGTTACTTCTACCATCACCACCAACACTACTACTGCTACTGTTACAATAATAATAGTAATTGTAATATTGTCAATAAAATAACTGTTAAGAACCAGGATCAATATAATCAATTAACTCCACTCCTCTCAAGTTTACTAGTCAATCGTCTAAATTAGAAACAGTTGTAGTTATTGGAGAAATCAAAAGGCAGAGTAACCTTAGTAGGATTTGAACTTACATTCCGAGTTCAGACCCTGCATTTGGAGTCCTTGGTATCAACTAGACCCCTCACCCAAGATTGCTGACCTTGTACCTAAATCAGAAGTTGTTGTTATTATTATTATTATTGTTGTTGTTGTTGTTGTTGTTTCTATCATTATCATCATCATCAGTAGTAGTAGTAGTAATAGTAAAGATGGTGGGCTGATAGAATTGTTTATTTTTTCTGAGTTCAAATGTTACTGGGGGTTGACTTTGCTTTCATCCTTTCAGGGTTGGTGTAACTGATTAACCTCCTCCCACAAAAATTTCTGACTTGCCATGCCTATAGCAGAAAAGTCATCGTCATCATCATCATCATTTAATGTCTGCTTTTTATGTTGGCATGTGTTGGACGGTTTGGCAGGAGCTGACCAGCTGAAGAGGTGTTCAGGCTCCCTGTCTGTTTTGGCATGGTTTCTATGGCTGGATGCCCTTCCTAATGCCAACCATTTTACAGAGTGTACTGGGTGCATTTTTACCTGGCAGCAGCACCTATGAGCCCGTGAGATTAGGGATGGTCAGCTGGAGAGGGTTGCATGGGACAAGCCTGTACGCAAGGACAACCACGCTTTTACTTAGCTTGATGTGTCTTTTCAAGCACAGCAAACTGCCAGGAGTCATTATTATTATTATTATTATTATTATTATTATTATTATTATTATTAGTAGTAGTAGTAGTAGTAGTAGTAGTAAAATGGCGAGCTGGCAGAATCATTAGCATGCTGGGCGAAATGCTTAGTGGCATTTCATCTGCCACTACATTCTGAGTTCAAATTCCGTTGAGGTCAACTCTGCCTTTCATCCTTTCAGTGTTGATTACATAAGTGCCAGTTATGCACTGAAGTTGATATAATTGACTTACCCCACCCCAATTTCAGGCCCTTATGCCTATAGTAGAAAGGATTATTATCATTATCATTATTATTATTATTATTATTATTATTATTATTATTGGTAGTAGTAGTTGTTTTTGTTTTATTCAACTCAAAGAAGAGAAATGGTTTCCATGTTTTTTGTTTGTTTTGTTTTTTGCATTTCTTCCCAGAGTACAATCTACTTGGCCTTTTGCAGGTGGTTGTCTATAAGAAAATCATAAGTTGAAGATGCAGGAAGAAAAAACTGGGTGGTGTGTCTAACTGGAGATAAAACTTACTAAGGCAGTCAAAGAGAAGGAGATAAACAGGAGTATCTGCTAGGGTTGGATAGGGATTAAGAACTGTTCCATATTTTATGGATGGTGGGATGCATTTTGCTTTTTGCGTAATAGCTATGCCACCCAGACATGTGATCAGCACTCCTGTGTCAAATACTTACAGTGGTGGTAGTAACATTATCATCATCAGTAACAGTTCTTGTAGTAGTAGTAGTAGTAGCAACAGCAATAGTAGTATATAATGGTTCTAGTTTTGGTAGGAGGCCATAAAAACTGTGTTGGTGGAAATTGTCAATTGGATCAACCTAGCTTGTCACTGAAATTTATTGTATTGACCTTGAAAAGGCTGACGTTAAAGTTGTCTTTGGTGAAATTTGAACTCGCAACATAGAGATGTTACTATATTACTGCAAGACATTTAATCCCTGTCCCAGTCCCATACTGTTTCTCACACTCCAGTTACCTTTCTAAAAGCATTGTTTTCTTATGATATAGTGCAAGATTCACAGATTTCATCTGGAGTGTGAAATTGAGTTGTGAGTTCCCCCCACCTTTTTAGCGCTTCACATCATCTATATATGTCACTGCAGAAATTACTGTTTAGTGACTAATTTTATGTGCACATATGGAAACATATACAAGCTGTCACATTGATGAAAATAGAAATATTCATGAGAAAATTTTTTTTATCCTTCTAAAGTCAATAAAATACACTCTGCCTCTCTCTATTTTGCTATGTATATATATATATATATATATATATATATAGGTATAAGTTAGGATTGTTTAAACATCCAAGTGGTAGGCTAGAAGTGTTTAAGCAACTATGGGATAATTAAATCCAAAGGCGCTCCTGGAGATTACCTGTGTGGGTACTGTCTTTGTTAGAAGGTATCCAGAGGCAGGTAATTTATCATGTAAATCATAGTTTATAAGTATAATCATGTAGAGAATGGAGAAACAAACACAGGAAGAAGCAGGTCGATTGCGCTAGTTAGCCATTAATTTAATCAATTAGGTAGAGATTATGTAATGTTCCATTTATGATTGTTTCGATTTGCCAATTTAATTGGCAAATCTCTTCAGAATGCTGAGAAGTCTGTATAAATGCATGGTGTGAGAGATGAAGGTATGGAAAGGTGGAGGATATCCTAATATATAAGAATGCATATAGTGGTGTGAGAACAGAGGTATGGTATAGTGAGTCTTACATTTTAGTCGAAATCAGGGTTAATATTATTTCTGCGAAGGAGAGGTATATATATATATATATATATATATTGCTTAGGTAGGCAAGGTAGGAAATGCTTTCTTTCTGTTTACATGTATCCATATATATATATATATATATATATATATATAAAAGACATTCGAGCGAGATCGTGCCAGTGCCGCTGGACTGGCTTCTGTGCAGGTGGCACGTAAAATAGACCATTTTGAGCGTGGCCATTGCCAATACCGCATGACTGTTGTTTAGCTGTTTAACAAAAAACACTGATAAAGTAAGTACCAGGCTTAACAAGAAAGTAAATACTGGGGTTGATTCATTTGACTAAAACAAATTGTTCAGTCTATTATATGTATATTTCTGCCTCACCAACATCTACATGAAGGCATGTGACCTAGTGTGTAATTGTCTGCTTCCCCTTACATTTATATGGTCCCTCAGAAATTAGCCAAATTTCCATCAAATTTCACCTTACCAACAAGAAAGATATATTGGGTAATATGGTCCCAGATATACTATGTCCAAAAAATAAATAAAAATAAAAAGGAGATAGGAAATCTTGGCTAGAACTCTTTTCATTTAGCTGATCTAAAGCTAAACAACAATTACATCAGAAAGTGGGGTATGGATTTCCGAACCATCTTAAATGATATATTCTTTTCTGACTATATTTAAGATGTGGAGGCACAATGGCCCAGTGGTAAGGGCAGCGGACTCGCGATCATAGGATCGCGGTTTCGATTCCCAGACCGGGCGTTGTGAGTGTTTATTGAGCAAAAACACCTAAAAAGCTCCACGAGGCTTCGGCAGGGGATGGTGGCGAACCCTGCTGTATTCTTCCACCACAACTTTCTCTCACTCTTACTTCCTGTTTCTGTTGTGCCTGTAATTCAAAGGGTCAGCCTTGTCACACTGTGTCACGCTGAATATCCCCGAGAACTACGTTAAGGGTACATGTGTCTGTGGAGTGCTCAGCCACTTGCACGTTAGTTTCACGAGCAGGCTGTTCCGTTGATCGGATCAACTGGAACCCTCGACGTCGTAAGCGACGGACTGCCAACAACATATTTAAGATATAAAAGGTCATTTCTCATTACTGTGTTACTATGGACTTAGACATTGCAAACACTTGGTTGTAGGTTTGATCCCACTGTATAGAACTTTGGACAACAAATGTCCTCTACCAAAAGTCTTGTGTTGGCTGGTACCTTATGAATTGAATTTGGTAGATGAAGACTGCAGAAGCCCTTTATATACTTATGTGGCACGTAAAAGCACCGACTACACTCTCGGAGTGGTTGGCATTAGGAAGAGCATCCAGCTGTAGAAACTGCCAAATCAGATTGGAGCCTGGTGTAGCCATCTGGTTCACCAGTCCTCAGTCAAATCGTCCAACCCATGCTAGCATGGAAAGCGGATGTTAAACAATGATGATGATGTGTGTGTGTGCATGTGTAAAAGACTATGTAGCACTCACAGTCAAGTATTAGCTGTATGTACCAAACTTTTCCTAATTGTTTTAGGTGCTTGTGTAATCCCAAGCAGACATAAATACTCTCTTGATCCTCCCAGTCTTTGACATCAATAGCACATCTATGATGTGACAGATGAGAAATAGTGTCTGTTGCACCAGTACTTGACTGATATGCATTTCAGCTCACTAGGCTTGAGCAATGTGAAATGAAGTATTTTGTTCAAGGAAACAATATACCACCCAGTCCAGAAATTGAACCCTTGACTATATGATCATGAATCAAACACCTCTAACCATTAGGTCATGTACCTAACAAATTCAAAGGCGCATTGACTGCTGTAAAGAGACAGAGGTGAAAGTTTAACAATAGACCTAGTAGTTTCTCAGCAATGGAATGGCATGTTCTTTGTTGCTGAGCCCCAGGTTAGCTTTAACTGATCAGAGCAGACCTGTGATCAAGCATATTCCATTCATGACCATATTGTCCTTCTTTTAAGCATTGTGTTTCATAGAATACATTAGCTAATGTGTCCCCATCTTTTCAATAAATTAGAGTGTAATTTGATAGAGATTTGACTACCATTTCTAGCAGGGTGAAGGAAGACTTTGAGGCTTCTTCATTTTGTTTTTTGTTTTCTCATTTTCTCTTTGTTGTAATCTGGTGTGTGTGTGAGAGAGAGAGAGACATAATGTGATTTATATAAAGTTAATGCACTCTGTAAAATGGAGGTAATCTCCCAGACATCTGAGTTGTTGTTGTTGTTTCTATTGTTTAGCCACAGGCTAGCCATAATTGAAGGGACTATGCACTCTGTCAATAACTAGCCTATAATTTGCTTATTTGCAGAGTAGCTAGGAGGGTATTTTCTAAAATAAATTGTGATTTGAGAGAAATTTAGCTATGATTTTTAGCAGGCCAAATGACTATGTACAGGCTTCCTTATAGGATGTAGTTCTTAGTTGAGCCATTTCATTTCATCTACTCATCATATCTGCAATTTTTTACTGTACTTAATTTCCAGATAGGCTGCTGCCAGGTTAGCCTGCCCTAAACACACTAAATGAAGTTGTGTCTGCCAGGGTGACTCATTGACCTATTATAGGTTAATATGTGTGATTGTTGAAGCATTAACAACTGTGGAATGCTTAAACATTGTTATTTTTTGTTTACCCTGGGTCAGACCCATCCTTTCTTAAGATTGTAGGCTGTAATATGGAGGTAACTTGGTTTATATTTCTAGTGGTTTGATTAATCATTTAAAAGCTTCCTCACTGACTAATGTGCTTAAGCCTCAGGAGAAAATTCAGAATTTGTACTGCTATCAGTGTTAGACTTTCTCAGCCCTTCCTAGATATTAAGCAGTCTTAGTTTTTTATAGATTTTAAGTTGATTTGTAGAAATTTTAATATAGGCATGGGCATGGCTGTCTGATAAAAAGTTTGCTTCCAAACCACCATCTGGCATCTTGGACAAGTGTCTTCTACCATAACCCCAGGCCTAACATAGCCTTGTGAGATTTGGTAGTCAGAAACTAAAAGAAGCCCTTTTCAGGAACAGTTTACTCCTGGATAACATTATGGCAGTGAACTGGCCAAGTTGTTTGAGTATTAGATAAAATATCTGAATTCAAATCCCACCAAGATTGATTTAAAAAGTACCAATATAGGATAATGGATTTGCCCGAAATGTTTGAGGTTAAGATGCCTTACAGTGTCTCTTTTGCAATACCTATAATAACTCTGGTGCCAAACTGTAAATGTTCAAGTTAATGGCTTTAACCTTGGATAAACATTGTTGACATGGAAAGGGGAGATTTGTATCTTTGGTCAACAACAAGTCTTCTCCAAAAACTTTTTCCCAGATGTGCACATTTGTATGTAGATGCATGGTCAAACTTAGATTAACAGAGGCCTTAGGACTACATTTTCTGATACAAGCAAAGCCACTTTTACTAGGATAGTAAGGTGTGATTCAGTGGAGACTTAGTTGTTATTTCTTGTGAGTGAGGCAATCACATAGTCGTTCCTCATTTTGGCTTAATTCCCATTAATCCCTGCCTTTGAGTGTGAACCTAGATATTAGCCTTTTCTTCAGCACATTTCTGATGAAATATACTGCTTGTATTTTTGAATTAATTATGGAAATAATCAACATTCTAAAGGGATTTAGTAAATCAAAATTTGTCATTATTAAATCGATGTTTGGACTTAACTAAACATTCTTATATAAAATTATGTTGATTAGTTTCAATTTAAATACTAACCTCTTAAAACAGGCATTTTGTATCATAGAATTAGGGACTGTTTCAACAAAATAGTTGCCAAGAAAGAGTTAAGAGATCTTTTATCTTTTACTTGTTTCAGTTGTTAGACTATGGCCATGCTGGGGCACCACCTTGAAGAATTTTAGTCAAACAAATCAACCCCAGTACTTTTCTTTTTTTTAATCCTGGCACTTATTCTATCAGTCTCTTTTGCTGAACCACTAAGTTACAGGGGACATAAGTACAGCAACACCGGTTGTCAAGCAGTGGGGGCGGGACAAACACAGAACAAAGACACACATGCACTTAAACACACACACAACAGGCTTCTTTCAGTTTCCGTCTACCAAATTCAATCACAAGGCTTTGGTCGGTTCAAGGTGCCATGCAGTGGGACTGAACCTGGAACCATGTGGTTGGGAAGCAAGCTTCTTACCACACTGCCACACTTGCACCTGTTCATGGATAATCATGGTTATTTCTAATATTTATATTTTATTTAGTCAGTTGGAAAGGCAATACCTACGATTATTTACAGAGTCTCTGAGTCTGGCAGGAGTGCACTAAAGAAGGTATCTTTGTACTAGAGATTTGATCTAAATGCTTACAAGAGAATGGACTCTGCTAAAGGCACCCATGGTGCTAGGTAATGATATTAAACTGGGCGAAGGATCAAGTCTACCACTCAAGTAAGCCTTGGCAGGACTTGAACTCTGAACACAAAGAGACTGAACAAATACCACAAGGTGTCTGGTTCAACATTCTTTCAGTTCCAGCATTCCACCTCCCAACATTGATTTTTTTTTTTTTTTTTTTTTTTTTTTATTGATTCCAAAAGAACGAGAGACAAGGTTGATCTCAGCAAAGATTTGAACTCACACCACAAAGAATTGGAACAAATACCATAAAGTATTCTATCTGCTACTCTAACGACTCCCCTAAATTACAGCCTAATCTCTGATATATTCTGTATGCCTCCTCTTTGTTCATTTAACCCTCCTTCCTGTCACTACCTTCAGTCCAGTTTTGGTAGTGTTTAATGTCACAAACTCCATAAAAACTTGTTGGTAACAGTTTCATGTCTGCTTTACAAATGAAAAAGGTCACATAAAATACTGTAAAATACCAAAACAAATGTGCGACTGGTACTAACTAACAATTACTGGTGAATCTAACAGTCGTTAGATGTATAAAAGTTTGCATTACATAAAGAGAGAGAAAGAGAGGGCAGACAGACAGACATAGATGTAAACCATGCATACATTCAGACAGTTGGGTAAATATGCATATATGTTCAAATATATAGGTGTGTATAAAAGTATGCATCAGTGATTCTCTACAGGAATGTATGATTTCATTCTGTGTCTGTATATGTATGCATATAGATACATATATTTGTTGTGTGTATGTGTGCATATCACTCTCTGAGTCTCTCTCTCTCTCTGTCCATATATATATATATATATATATATATATATATATATATATATATATATATATATATATATATATACATACATATATGCACATATATGTGTGTTGTCATCATCATCATCATTGTTTAACGTCCGTTTTCCATGCTGGCATGGGTTGGACCATTTGACTGGGATCTGGAAAGCCAGAAGGCTGCACCAGGCTCCAGTCTGATCTGGCAGTGTTTCTACAGCTGGATGCCCTTCCTAATGCCAACCACTCCGATAGTATAGTAGGTGCGACCAGCACAGAAGCCAGTCAAGGTGACGCTGACATCAGCCACGTTCGGATGGTGCTTTTTACATGCCACCAGTACGAGGATCACAACTACAATTTCCATTTGATTTTGATGTACTTGACTCAGTAGGTCTCCACAAACACAGCATGTCGCCCTATGATCCAGGGTACATTAGAGTGGGCTGGTTATGCAACACTGGTGTAGGTTACAGCTGTGAACTCACTTTATTTGTCGGGTCTTCTCAGTCACAGCATATCTCCAGAGGTCCCATCTTTCGTCATTGCCTCTGTGAGGCTCAACGTTTGAAGGTTATGCTTAACCACCTCATTCTGAACTTTGCCCAGGCTATTCTTATTCTAATAGTAACACTCTCTGAACATCCACCCTGACGACAGACTTGGTCACCTAGGTAGCGGAAGCAGTATTCTTGTGGGTATATCCTATTGTTAGATTATCAGAAAGCTTATCAAATTTCTTTGAAAAGGCTCTTAGTCATCCATGCCATCTTATTGACTGCCAAATCAGATGTAAATCAAACTACTCATCACCGCCTTTAAGTTAATTACCATTGCCAGTGCAAACAAAATCAGAGAAATGGCAAAATTTATGGCTATACGAACTTCCAAATTGATCCAGTCTGTTGTAAAATCCTTATTGAAGAATCACTTTGTGAAGCCATGAAAAGAACTTTCCCTAAATTTCTTGGATGTTCTTTTGGATATGGTACATCTCAAGAGCCAGTTGGATCATCATGTGTGGAACTGATCCACAGGCATCTGCCAGTTTGAGCCATACAGCATCAAGGTCTTTCCTCTCTGCTCTAGTTTTCTGGATTGACCTGTCCAGGTACTTATTACCTGTCAGGTATTTTATTAACAGAGAGGAGAAGTTTCCCTTCAACACTCAGAAGTGATATTTTGTCTAAAGTGATGATGTTACAAGAGTTCTGCTCTTTGGGAATATACACACCATCACCTGTCATGCACTGGTTGGTGATCTTCAGGTCTTTCCTTGGAGCCACACAAGAATGTTGGAACATCTTTTTTTTATATAGCAGATATCTATCTATCTACTTATCCATCCATCCATCCATCATGTATTTATGTGTGTGTGTATACATATATATATACGCATACACGTATGAATATATACACATGCATGGCTTATACATATGCTTATACATGCATATTATATATACATACACATATATATATATATATATATATATAATATAACTTATATAAGGGCATTACTATACAGTAATGCCTCATCGGTAAATATGTGCTTATTTTGGTAGTTTTGACTAATAAAGTCCCTCTAAGCATGAGGCATTACTGTATAGTAATGCCCTTATATCATCATCATCATCGTTTAACGTCCGCTTTCCATGCTAGCATGGGTTGGACGATTTGACTGAGGACTGGTGAAACCGGATGGCAACACCAGGCTCCAGTCTAATTTGGCAGAGTTTCTACAGCTGGATGCCCTTCCTAACGCCAACCACTCAGAGAGTGTAGTGGGTGCTTTTACGTGTCACCCGCACGAAAACGGCCACGCTCGAAATGGTGTCTTTTATGTGCCACCCGCACAAGCCAGTCCAGGGGCACTGGCAACGATCTCGCTCGAAAATCCTACGGGAGCCAGTCAGGCGGTACTGGCAACGGCCACGCTCAAAATGGTGCATCTCATGTGCCACCC
>NC_068981.1:158262022-158266268 GCF_001194135.2 Octopus bimaculoides
CACCTTACTGGCAGCATCTCTGTACATGGCTCGCACAGCTCTCACTAACCATTCTTCTATCCCAAGTTTCCTCATTGACCACCAGATAAGGGATCGGGGGACCCTGTCAAAGGCTTTCTCCATGTCAACGAAAGCCAGGTACAGAGGTTTATCCTTAGCTAGGTATTTCTCCTGCAACTGTCTCACTAGAAATAAGGCATCAGTAGTGCTTTTACCTGGCACGAACCCAAACTGCATCTCATCTAAATTGATTCGCTCCCTAATTAGTTGGGCTATGACCCTCTCTGTAACTTTCATAACCTGATCTAACAGCTTGATGCCTCTATATATATATATGCATGCACATGTGCATATATATGTGTAAGCTAGACAGACATGCTGAGACATAAATAGCTAGATAGGTAGGTAGGAAGATAGGTAAGTTCATTTGTTATAAAAAGAAATCTGTATTCGTGTTTAATTTTGAATAGTGTTGCAACTTTGGCTACTACTTATATACTGTAAATAGGACCACATATACATTGTGCATTGTATATCTGATTGAATGTTGAGTGAGTGGCAAGTGAGTGAGTACCAAGTAATTTTTCGCACTTCATGGTTGACTGAAAGAAAATGCAGACCACAAATTCCAGCTAGTACGTCAGCCAAAACTGTTCTGCTGCTACATGTCTCTTGTTCTTATTAGTCTGCAGTTAGGTATACTTAGTGGTAGTGTTGTGCATTATAGCAATTATCATAGTAGTGGTTACTGGTACTTGTTGCAGAGTTTGTGATCAAGTGGTGTTTGTGGTGGTTGTGCTGGTTATTTCAAAGCAGACAGTACTCATCAGATATATTTTAGCAAACTTCATTGCAACACAATGATGCTTGTAGTGTGGTTGTTTGTATGGTGCATGTTGTGTTACAGTTGGTGTATGTTAATATTTATGGAGTTGCGGTTCAGCCTCTGATCAACCCTGAATGAACAGACATATGATTAAATGCATTCCATCTATGTCTGTCATATCTAATCTTTTTTTATTTTTCAAACAATGAACCATCTTATTCATTGTGCTCACGTTTTAAAGACAGATGTCGTGTGTAATTTGTGAGGGATTTAGTTGTGATTTCTAGCAATTTGTGCAACCATGTTGATGATCCATCCTTCAGTGACTTGATAGATTCTATTAGTCACCATTACACCATACAAGGTGTTCAGGTGTAATTTGATGGTTCGCATTAAAAGAAAAGAAAACACAATATTCCATTAAAAAATAAAAGTATTAAAAAAAAACTGAAAATATCATCTAGATTATGGTTGGGAGATAACAGTTTACTCAAAGTAGCTTCCTTCAGCTTCAACCACAACCTTAAGATGGGTTTGGAACCTGGCACATGTCTTCCTGGGAAGATCTTTAAATACCTCTTTGATCTTGGCTACCAGCTTGGCCCTATTGATGCAGGTAGTGTTTTTCTCAACTGCACCCCACACAGAGTAATCTATGGGATTACAATTGGGGGAATTAGGAGGCCAGAAATTGGGGCTGGTGAAGTTGTAGAAATTTTCCAACAACCGCTTCTGACTCTTTCTGGAGATATGGCAAGGAACTGAATCCTAATGTTACACATGGCCTTCCAACAGCAACATGCTCCAACCAGGGTTTGAATGTGCAACAGCTTCACGTAGCTGCCTCAACTGAGCCTAAGGCCTTATTCAAAGGTGTGGGGTAGCATGACATAACCCTCACCAAAGACTGTCACTTTCCTGTTGTCCATGTCTTTGTAGTTTCCATTGCAGCTGTCCATGTCATGTCTTACAGCCTTTACAGTGTTCACAAAATATTGAGTAGCAGTCATGATGTCAGCATTTTGATACCCAGCATAAATTATTATGATACAGGTAACTCTTTTCCAATATTTAGATGGCTTCCAGTCATGCATGTCAGCTAACTTTTCTTCGACTACAACTGTAATCTTTATGCTTTCTAATGCCATTGCCTGTTCAACAATATTTCAAGTTGTTCCTGAGAAAGGAAGACATAAATATATTGTTTGATTTAGCCCAAACACCCGGTACACTGTAAATAGTATAGTGTTGTGTAACAGTTATATATATTATGTAGAATGTAGAGTGGCAGTGAATGCATGTTGAAATATGTAGAATACCTTTAGCTATATATATATGTAATGTGCTGGTATTGTGTGACTGCATGGTGGAGGTCTAGTGTGATGTTTTGGAGATGTTGTGTGGCAGTAAGTGTATGTTATGTCACTGTGTGTTGTATGATGCAGTAGTATGTAAATTAGTGTTTGTTGTGGAGGAGAACATGTGGTTGTCACTGTATGTTATGTGAAACTTTAATGTGACAGTCAGTGTATGTTGTGAGATGTGTGACAGTCACACATTCATGTGGAGGCATGACAAGTGTTTTATAATGTGTGTAGGTTTAATGTGATGGTCAGTGCATGTTTTGTGATTGCATAAACTGGTTATGAATGTATGTTAAGTGGTGGTATGTTATGATGTTCACTATACGCTGTGTGGTATGTGACAATCACTATATTTTGTTTGGTAGTGTAGTGTGACAGTTACCATCTGTTATGCCATGTAATGTGACAGTCACTGTAAGTTCTGCTGCTGTGTGTTACAACTGAAAGCATATGTTGTGTGATGGTGTAGTGATTGTATATGAGGTGTAATGTGTTGAGTAGAATATGTACAATGGAATTTTAGTGTCAATCAGTGAATCAGTATAGGTTTGTGGGAAGTAGTATTGCAACAGTCAGTGTATGCTGTAGTATAGAAGAGTGCGTCATGTGCAATGTGTAGACTGTAATGTAACACTCAGTGTATACAGGGTGAGATATTGTGTAAAAACCAATGTGTGATGTGTGGAGGTGTAGCGTCACATTCAGTGAATTGCATTGTAATGTAAGTATTTGAAAATTCTTGCTATCACACCTTGATTCATTGTCTTGAACAAAGAAGTAGTCTTGAAGATATATCCTATTCTCATATTATCAGGAAGTTCATTAAATTTCACTGTGTCACTTGGTGTATTGTCTTAAACTTAGTACTTTGTTGGAAATATTATGCCCACGGGCATATGGCGTAGTGGTTAAGAGTGTGGGCTACTAACCCCATGATTCCAAGTTCGATTCCAGGCAGTGACTTGAATAATAATAATAATAATAATAATAACAACAACAACATCGAAAAATACCTTAGGAATGAGAACCCAGGTTCGAAATTTCCCCAAGACACCTGAAGCCTGGAGGGTATATCTGCCAAAACGTGTTAACAACAAACAAGATGAGGATAAATATCCATCAATTGTAAATAATGTATATTATGTTAGGCACTGTAGCTTTCACTAGCAGGACCAAAAAATATTTATAAACCATTCTTTGAAAAGATTCATAGTCATCTATGCCATCTTAACAATTGACAAATCAGATGTGTTTTCAGTGTGACTCGCCAGTAGGGGCTTAATTTCATATCACTAGAGGCATTTCCTCCTAGAAGATATCTTGAGAAATAAAAGCTCTAGCTGGCTGGGCATCCAGAAAAATTCAGTTTCATCAACATTGTGTACTCTCTTTAGCAATCATGTTTTTCAGTTGCACTGGATAAGAAACAGTCCTTGTATCAACACCAGCTGCTTCACCAGTTATATTTATGTTGTGTAAACTCAAGCATTTTTTAAACCTTTCAAACAAACCTTTCCTAGACAAAATAGGTTTTTCATAAGAAGTTTCCCTTCCATTTTCTACAGCTCATCATACAAACATTTGGCATTTTGTTTTTAATTACTATTGTGCTTATTAGCATATTACATTGAATCTGATCCTCAATCCATAAATTCTTGAAAATTATCCTGGTTTCCATAAGGATGGAATTATAAACCACATCCCAAAATTAGTGGTCATACTTTACAATTTCTGTAAGTGAAGTCCTGTGATTTAAGGTTTTATAAATATATATATACTAGCAGAAACACCCGGCGTTGCCCGGGTTAAAGAGAATAATGAAATCTAAAAACGCCGTCTAGACTACGCATCATCTTTATATATAGAGATGTATATACACACACGCACCCAAACACACGTATATATATGTATATCAATATAAATATATGAAAGTCAATGAAGTTTCGTAAAAGAAGGTGATCATGTACATAATTTCTTGCTGTTGTGATTATAACACCTCATTGTAAACTATGTTCCTTGTTTTCCCTTATGGAGCATATACAAATAGGTTTTTTGT
>NC_068981.1:158267549-158270110 GCF_001194135.2 Octopus bimaculoides
TATATATATATATATATATATATATATATTTATACACACACGTATGTATGTATGTGTATGTACATATGTATGTATATAAGTGTGTGTATGTATTTGTATCAGTATGTGTATATTTATATATATGTATATGCACACAACACACACACACACACACACACACATTTAGAGAGAGACAGAGAGATTGAGAGAAACAATCATACCATCTATTCACCTTTGTGCCTAACACAGACACATGTTCACATTCTTACACAGACAGTAGTCCCTTGCCATAGTGCAGTTTATTATTTAAGCCTATGTCGATTCCTCCATGGTGTTGTTTTGCATTTATGATAAAATAAATATATACAGATTAAAAAAATAATTTTAAAAAATATGCAGTACAGTACTGTTTCTACTTTGCGGATTTTCACCTATCGCGGGGGAGGTTTTGGAATGTAACGTCCGTGATAGTTGAGGCATTACTGTATATACTTACACTTTACAAATTGTCACATACACACACCTCCATATGATCTCACCTATTCTTTTTCATAGATATACACGTTTTGAACTTTCTTTCTACCCACTTCCTCTCTCTCTCTGCTCCTTCTCTCTTCCTCTCTCTCTCTCTCTCTCTCTGTATCTATCTCTCTTTTTCCGTCCCTATCTCACTTTCTCTTTCTGACAATCAAACTGTTCCTCGGCTCCCCTCTATTTTTCAATATCACTCCCATTTACACATCCTTTTATTTCTTTTTCTCTCTTTTACACACCCACAGACTGTTCTACTTTCACTCTATCGATCTCCCATGCATGCAAACACAAACTGTCTTTCTTTCTCTCTCTCTCTCTCACCCTCTGCCTCCCACACTATTCCATTCTCAAAGCCTGACTTTTTCCTTTCCCTCCCTCCCTCTCTCTCTCCTGTTCTCTCTCTCTCTCTCTCACCCATGTTATTCCTCTTTCCCACAATCAGCTGTCCCTGTGTCTATCTTACCGCCACCAAAGTTGTTACTCTATTGTTATTTATGTTATTGTTAACTGAAGGTAACCGCCCATTTTTTTTTTTTTTAATTGTTGTCTCTACTACATCAAATCACCATGTTATAAGTTACCAGTCATTTCAAAATTGCTGTTGGATATTACCTACTTGTAACGCAGGGATAGATATATAGATCACTTTGTGTGTGTGTGTGTGTGTGTATATACATATATATATATATATACACACACATACAGATTGATATTGGGTCACAGTGATATATATATCTCATATATTGTGCCACATTCTGTGATCTTATGTCATAACACAGTACCTCTGCTCTGTGTATGTATGTGTGTCTGTATATATACATATATATATATGCATATATTTACATATATATATATATATACTGTCATATCACAACCACCCTTGAACATATAACTTTATTACTGTTCAGTGCTCTGAGACACCCTGTGTCATGGATTGATTGTTCTTAAACAGTGTTCCTGGTATATATATATATATATATATATATGTAAGATCATCGTCACCATCATAACTGGATATAACATAATCAACTTCTCCAAGCGTGTACTTTACTTTATTTATTTGAATATCTTTTTTTTTTATCACAGTGGAATATATTGTAGAATGTTTCTGAATTAACAACACTTAACAAACAAATATATATACACACACACACACACACACACACACACACACACACACACATACGCATAGACACACACACTCACACATATATTTATATATACAAGAAAAATACATGGTGCAAACATGGATAACGGAGCTACGGTATGTGATATTTTTTGTTATACATTTATGATAAAAACTGTATATGTGTATATGTATGAATGTACATATATGTTTATTGATATATATTCATGAATCCCCACACACATGCACTGACACACACACACACACACACACACAAATACATGCACACACTTATATGGTGTATTTTTTTTTGTCTCTGTCATTCGACTATGGTCAAGCTGATGCATCAACTGAAGCATCAAATCAACTCCAGTAACTTTTGTTTTGTTTTGGTTTTTTAAGTCTGGTATTTATTGTGTCAGTTCCTTTTTGCCAAATCACTAAGTTATGGGGCCATAATCAAACCAGTACCATTTGTCAAGCTGTAGAGAATGGAGGTGGGGCAAGCACTCACACACACACACACATTAAAACTATATATATATATATGTAAATTGGCACTTCCTCAATTATGGTGATGAGGGTTCCAGTTGATCCAATCAACTGAACAGCCTGCTCATGAAATTAACGTGCAAGTGGCTGAGCACTCCACAGACACATGTGCCCTTAAGGTAGTTCTCAGGGAAATTCAGCATGACACAGAATGTGACAAGGCTGACCCTTTGGAATACAGGTACAACCCATTTTTGCCAGCTGAGTGAACTAGAGCAACATGAAATAAAGTGTCTTGCTCAAGGACACAATGCGTTGCTGGGAATTGAACTCATGACCTTACAATCATGAGCCCAATATCCTAACTGCTAAGCCATGTGCCTTCACTGTATATATATATATATATATATATATATATATATATATATAT
>NC_068981.1:158270729-158271877 GCF_001194135.2 Octopus bimaculoides
TATATATATATATATATATATATATATATATATATATATTCACACACATACACTTATATATATATATATCCACCTTTTACACTCTTCTATGCTATTCTGTCTTATTCATGTTGTACCTGGACCTCACATCATTCTTTCTCTCTTTCTCTCTCACTTTCCAGGTGGGCAATCCATGTATTCACCTCTTTAGCAAGAAACCCGCTCTTCTCCCTCCATCATAGTCTTTTATTCCTCCAATCTTTACACCATTAAGTCTTATCTTGTGGGTACTTGGTGATCTCACTGGTTCTGGTTCTACATAAAAAGCACCGAACACTGTTCAGTGATTGGCATCAGGAAGGGCATCCAGTTGTAGAAACCACGCCAGAGCAGACATAGAACTTGGCACAGCCCTCTTGTTTGTCTGTTCTTCTCAAAACACCCAACCCATGCCAGCATGGAAAAAATAGTGATGATGATGATGGTGATGTATGTTTATGACGGGCTTCCGCACAGTTTCCATCAACCAAATTCACTCATTAGTGTGGCTAGGGCTACAAAAGAAAATGTCCTAGATGCTGCACGGTGGAACTGAACCCTAGACTACATGGTTACAAAGCAAGCTTCTTAACCACACAGCCATGTGTGGGTGTGTGTTTATATATAAATATATAATGAGAACAAAAAATAGTAATAAAAAATCCTGGCAGATATCAATATAGCACTCAGTATTAAAAGAATTTGGTTATAAATGTTCAACAATTAGACACCAGTAAATGTAAGTAGAATACATATCCCAGGTAAATCCTCATGCATATATATATATATGCATATATATATATATATATATATATATATATATATATATGTGTGTGTGTGTGTATGTATATATATATATATATATATATATCGTCGTCGTCGTCATCATTTAACGTCCGCTTTCCATGCTAGCATGGGTTGGACGATTTGACTGAGGACTGGTGAAACCAGATGGCTACACCAGGCTCCAATCTGATTTGGCAGAGTTTCTACAGCTGGATGCCCCTCCTAATTCCAAGCACTCAAAGAGTGTAGTGGGTGCTTTTACGTGTCACCCGCACGAGGGCCAGTCAGGCGGTACTGGCAACGGCCACACTCGAAATGGTGTATTTTACGTGCCACCTGCACAG
>NC_068981.1:158274268-158276876 GCF_001194135.2 Octopus bimaculoides
TATATATATATATATATATATATATATATATATATATATATATGATTGAATCAACTGGAACCAGCCTATCCCACTATAATATTAACTGCTCTACATCTTAGAGTGTGCTCCTCCTCTGGATTTATATATTTCTACACATGATATATATGTATGTATATCATCATACAATGTGTGGATGTTCCACTGACAGCTTCATTGATGAAGATTTAGTTGTTTGATCAACTGAGTTATTTGCTTAATAAATTAGCATGTAAGTCGCTGAGTATCCCACAGTCATATATACCATTAACGTAATTCTGAGACAGAATCAGAATAACACAGTGTGTGACAAGGCAGCTTCTTTGAATTATAGATATATTCCATCTGATGAGCTTCTATATACTTATTCCTACCCAAGTTCTTGCACAAAATAGGGCCAAGCTAAGATTGATGAATTTGTTTTAACTGAAAAAATGGGAAAACATACGAAAAATTCTCAGTAGTACCAGAAAGTAAACTCATTGCTACAGTGTGTGTGTGTGTCATACATGCATATATGTATATATATATGTACATACATACATACATATGTGTGTATAGATATATGTGTTTGTGTGTATATGTATGTACATACATATGTGTGTGTATATATATATATGTATATATGAGTATATATATATATGTATATATGAGTATATATATATATGTATATATGAGTATATATATGCAAAAATATATATTTATATACGTATATGTATGTACATACATATATAAGTACATACATATATGTATATATATATGTGTGTCTGTGTGTGTGTGTATAATGTATATAAATTTAGATATGTTTCAACCAAAGATTGGTCCAGGCCATGTCTAACTTAATAGCACCACTTGATAGGATTATCTAAACCCTTTTTAAGTTTGTTTATGGTCCATTCAAGTAGTGAGTTCTTGTTGAGTGAATTGTATCCAGGTGGCTTATCTGGCATTCCTTGAAGAAATCTATCTAAGCTTCATTTAAAGCTGATAGGATCCTTTTCCTCTTTTGTCTGTTTTGGGACAACCTTAAACAGGGCAAGGCCTGTTGAGGAAAAGAAATTATGCTGCAGTGTACCTATATGTTGTGATACTGAATTGGGCAGGAAACGTATGTCCTGTGGTCCCAGCCTTGGATGAACCTTGAAACTAATGTTCAGGTCATTTGGGCAATACTGGCAGTATATTCTCCACATCGTACAGATGATGTACTGCTCGCAGCAACACTGGAGAGAGCAGAGCTTCAAGACTTTAAGGCAGTCCCAGTAATCAAGATCAGTCATGCCTTCAATTCATTTAGTGAGTGCCCTCTGGGGTGATTCAATCCTTGAGATGTTTTGTTTTGTATGGGGAGACCACAAGGGGTAGCAGTATTCAAGGTGTAGCCGTACAAAGGAGGAGAAAAGTGGTTCCCCTGAAGGAAGAGAGTATGGCTGTTTTAGTATAGACTTTCTTCCAAAATGCATCAGCTCAAATTTTCCCTCGTTCAGTTGCATTTTGTTTTTGTCTGCCCATTGATGATTAGTGTCATCAGCAAATATTTTCACTTTGCATTGATTTACAACACTGGAAAGGTCATTTATGTAAATTATAAAGAGGAGCGGGCCCAAGACAGTCCCCTGAGGGACACCACTGGCGACTTTTGCTGGGCTTGAGTGGACTCCATCGACCACAACTTCATGTGTTCTATTCTCCAAGAAATACTTAATCCAGTGTAGACATTTTCCACGGATTCCAACATTTGCCAATTTTGAGAGTAAGATATTATGGTCAACCCTGTCGAACACTTTACTGAAGTCAAGATATATGACATCAGAGTTCGAACCTGTTCCCAAGGCTTTAAGTATATCTTCAATGTGGTGTAAGAGTTGTGTTAGACAGTCCCTGCCACAGCGAAAGCCATGCAGGTTTGCATTTAGGAGTTTGTGGGTCTCCAGGAAGTCAGCTCACCTTGATCTTACCACCCTTCAAACACATCAATGATGTGGGAGGTGAGTGAAATTTAGCGATAGTTGACTGTGAGGGATCTGTTTCCCTGTTTGAAAACCGGGATGACAGACTGGGATAGAAGCTGTTTCGGTATATAACCTGAATCTAAAGAATTTCTCCAGAGGTTGGTCAGAGGGACTGCAAGTTGGTGTCTACATTCCTTCGGGAGACTTGCAGGAATCTATCAGGGTCTACAGCAGAATAGTATTTGACCTCATTTATTTACATACAACACCACCCCTCAAAAATTTAATCATATATAAAAATCACCATGGTTCCCAAACGCCAACTACTCAGAGAGTGTAGTGGGTGCTTTTTACGTGCCACCGGCACGAAGGCCAGTCAGGCGGTACTGGCAACGGCCACGCTCAAAATGGTGTATTTTATGTGTCACCCGCACAAGAGCCAGTCCAGGGGCACCAGCAACGATCTCGCTCGAAAGTCCTTACACATGCCACGGGTACAAGTGCCAGAAAGGCGACGCTGGGCACAGGTGCCATCGCAATTTCGCTTTCGCTTGCCCCAATAAGTCTTCGCAAGCTGAGTTTCGTGTCCAATGAGGGAGACGACGTTGGCATGGGTGCCAGACGTCAAATTTAACTCG
>NC_068981.1:158277046-158282740 GCF_001194135.2 Octopus bimaculoides
ATATATGTACATACATATATATATATATATATATATATGTATGTATGTATATAGGTATGTATATACATACATGCATACATACATACATACACACATACATATATTATTGTCAGCATCATCTTTTGAATGACCACTTTTCATGCTCACATGTGTCACATGAACTTTGTTGACTCTGATTTCCCTTGGCTGGATGCCCTTCCCCTTGCCATCTCTCACCTGTTTTTAAGCTCAGTAATATTTTCCCAGGCCAGACATGTTTTGCTCTGAAGACTGGAAATAAACAACACTGCTTGTTAGATGGTGATACTCATACACAATCATCACATGATGTCTAGACAAAAGTACACAAAAACACACTCGCATGCATATATACATATGTATATATATAAAATAAGCTTTTTTCAGTTTCTCTTTACCAAATCCACTTACAATGCTTTGGTCAGCCTGAATCTTGTCCAAGGTGTCACACAATGAGACTAAACCCAAGACCACAGAATTGGGAAGCAAGCTTTCTCCTTCATGGCCATGCCTGCAGGTGGATGGATAAATGAATCTATTCATTCACTCACTCTGAGAGAGAGAGATAGAAAGAGAGTTAATGAGAATCCAGAATTTAATGAACTTTATCAACTTCAAATAGATGAAAGGTAAAGTTGGTCTTCAAGATATTTGAAACCAAAATGCAATGTGTTGGAAGACTTGTAACTCAATACATGCTTTGTAATTGACATGCTAAATTTTGTTTCTGTTACTTCATGCCTAGAAATGCCTGAAGGAAAGATGCACATGACTTCTATATTGCTCCCTCCAGGCAATGCAATGAGTACCTAAGAAAACATGATTTTGCTAATGACATGTGAGGTGCAGCTCTGTGATTTACAAACACCACAAGCTGTCTAGTCTGATAAGAACTCATCAGAATGCTGGATTGAATAGAAAGTAAATTAATTGTTGGCATTCTGGAAATCGAATGGCGATGGAGCAATTAGCAACTGCCTGTTTAAGCAAGCTTCAATGACCAATATAATCAACAGCAGTGATGGTATATGAAAGAATCAGTGAAATGTGTGTGTGCTTGTATAATATCTATTAAAAGATGAGTCTGTATGATTCGCTTCTCAAAGTTTTTGTGTAATTGTAAATCACACTACCATTTTGTGTGTATGTGTGTGTGTTGTCCATTTGTTTAATTAATGTCTGTTTTTGTAATCTTGTATGGCTTGGATGGTATTGATTTCGAGGCAGGATTTTATAGCAGGAAGCTCTTCTTTTAACAATCCTCACCTGTTTTACAGGCAAGTGATTTCTATATTTCACAGATCTTTGAAAGCACTGAGCAACTGGTCATAATACCAGCAAAGATAGTCGACATTAGCACCTCTTTGTTCAAACACTGACAAGCAAATATCAACATTTATGTGGTTTTGTGTGCCTCTTTACCGAACAAGCTTGATAGGGTTGCCAATTTTGTTGCTGATGGTCCAACCATGTAACAGTTTGTACTGAGTTACATGTTACCAGTAGCACTAAGAATGACCTGACAGTTTTTTTACGCAAATGTATACATTATAGGCGTGGGAGTGGCTGCGTGGTAAGTAGCTTGCTTACGAACCTCATGGTTCCGGGTTCAGTCCCACTGTGTGGCACCTTGGGCAAGTGTCTTCTACTATAGCCTCGGGCCGACCAAAGCCTTGTGAGTGGATTTGGTAGACGGAAACTGAAAGAAGCCCATCATATTTATATATATATATATATATGTATGTATGTGCATGTATATGTTTGTGTGTCTGTTTGTCCCCCCAACATCGCTTGACAACCGATGCTGGTGTGTTTACATCCCTGTAACTTAGCGGTTCGGCAAAAGAGACCGATAGAATAAGTACTAGGCATCCAAAGAATAAGTCTTGGGGTCGACTTGCTCGACTAAAGGCGGTGCTCCAGCATGGCCACAGTCAAATGAGTGAAACAAGTAAAAGATTACAAGAGTATTATTCAGAGTGGGATTAGTCCTGTAAAGGGCCTTTCCTCACTTTAAAAAGCTTCAAACCCAGACACTGCTGGACTTATAACTTCTTTTAAACATTTCTATTATATGTTGCATAATAAGGTTGGCCATGGAAAATTATGGATAATTTACAGACTAATGGCAATAATGGCTATGGAACCAGTAGTGAATGGGTTTCAACTTGGCTGGTGTCCTAGGGCACTACAACCTGGGCTCAGCTGTCATCTTATCACTGTAACGAAGTTCAGATCTTTGAATATTTGTTGTTGGAATATTTGCACCTTCTTAAATTATGAGTCCTGTGCAACACTCCCCAAAAGAAGAGCAACGCTTTTAGCAAAGGAGCTACAGTGATATAACTTGGATTTAATGGCCTTGTCTGAAACAAAATTCTCTGAAGAGGGTCACTTCATAAAACAGTTTGCTGGTTATTTGTTTTATTGGAGTGGGAGAGCAGGTGGGTACAAGAGAAATGGTAGTGTAGTATTTGAGCTAAAGAATTTCACATTTTCTGGGTTGAAAGAGTTTCCATGTGGATTTACTGATTGCCTGATGTCAATTAGGTATCAGCAGAACTGATCCCCTAGTGAATGTCTAGAGTCTAACCATGTGTTCCTCTGAAAGATGAAAAACTAGCATTTTATCTTTCCCTAAATGAGCTTGTGTGCAAGATGCCTTGA
The DNA here is from genome assembly GCF_001194135.2 of Octopus bimaculoides. Taxonomy (NCBI): domain Eukaryota; kingdom Metazoa; phylum Mollusca; class Cephalopoda; order Octopoda; family Octopodidae; genus Octopus; species Octopus bimaculoides. The sequence goes on from NC_068981.1 coordinate 158,279,732, forward strand.
TTTGATAAAGTTATGATACATGGTGACATCTATGCTAGAGTTGGCAAGGATTACCAAATCCGGGATGTAATTAGAAAACAAAATCAGAAAGTGTATATACGAGTGTGCATGTGTGTGCACATGTGTTCTTGCTTGTGTTTCTGTGTATTTGTTTACATTTGCTCTTCCAAAACTTATGAGCTGCAATCATTTATGATGATGTCATTTTCCACCAAACTATATGCAGGTGTTGTGCTTTAAAAGACATTTTGAAGAAACAATCCCTTGCTTGAAAAACAGGTAAGGAGTTGTGACAGGAAAGTCATCCAGCTGTAAAACAGTAGCTCGATAATATATCAGCCTAACACATACTCACATGGAAAAATGGACATAAAAATAAACAATGCACACACACACACACACACACACACACACACACAGACCCAGAGTCTCCGTTAATCCTAATTAATGTATTTTTTCTTTTGTTTTTATCCCTTTTGGTCTGTATCTTGTGTTCTTGAAGACTATGTAATTCTTAGTTTCCTCCTGTTCTCAATCAGTTTTCCTTAATGCTTGTAATTGTATCTCAACCTGGACTGACCTTAATTTATTAAATTGCATATTGATATGTACACACACAGCTCCTTATACTCACATCACTCATTTATGAACAGCTTTCAACCCCAATTCTCATATTCAAAACTCTGATGTATCTAGAAGCACTTTTGCTATTCTCATTGTATGTTAACTTAAGTGTATGTGTGTGTGTGTATTATTTTACTTGTGTCAGTCATTTGACTGTGGCCATGCTAAAGCACCACCTTGAAGGGTTTTTAGTTGAACAAATTGACCCCAAGGCCTTTTTTTCTTAAGCCTAGTACTTATTCTATATTTTGCTGAACTGGTAAGTTATGAGGGTGTAAACACACCAATACCAGTTATCAAGTGGCAATGGGGGGAGACAAACAAAGACACACATGGATAGATATATACATATATACAATGGGCTTCTTTCAGTTTCCGTCTACCAAATCCACTCACAAGGCTTTAGTCAGCCTGAGGCTATAGTAGAAGGCACTTGCCCAAGGTGTCCCACTCTGGGACTAAACACAGAACCATGTGGCTGGGAAGCAGGCTAGCAATTTCTGGGGAGTAGGTATGTTGATTACATCGACTCCAGTACTCAGCTGGTATATATTTTACTGATCCTGAAAGGATAAAAGGCAAAGTCAACCTCAACAGAATTTGAACTCAACATGTTTATATATGTTAACAACAATAAATATAGGTTTATATAAAGAAAAATATTTTGCCTGTGAAATTAATTGAACCTAGGAAGTATGAGTCAATGCAGCTCATTGTGTTACATGAAGTTTACTACTGTAAGTCAAGAAGATTTGATTTCAGACAGGAAATGGTTTAATGATGACTAATTACTCAATGATTTTTTATACACAGCAGGAGTGGCTGTGTGAGTAAGAACATTACTTCCTGACCATGAGGTTTTGGGTTTAGTCCCACTGTGTGGCACCTTGGGCAGGTGCCTCCTACTATAGCTCCAGGTCAACTAAAGCCTTGTGAAGAATTTGGTTCATGGAAACTGAAAGAAGCCTGTTTTGTATGTGTGTGTGTGTGTGTTATCATGGCATCACATAGTGATTGTAAACAAGCGTATTCATTTTCAGTCGTCAGTAAAAAGTATGTTTGTCCATGGAAAACACTACTTTGCTTGGAAACAGGTAAGGATTAGAGACAAGAAGATTTAGTCATAGAAAAATCTCCCTCAACAAATTCTGCTTGACCCATGCTAACATGGAAAAGTGGATGTTAAATGACGTTGATGACTTACATGATATATATACATGTTTGTGTATGTATATATTATGATTCCTCTTAGCCATAGTGGTACCAATAACTTGTTATTAAAACTCAATGTACTTATACCCCACTTTATCAATAATGTTTAGCAGCATGGAGTCTTATATAAATCATCAGATCAGAACGGAAGAAGCTATGTAATGTTAAACTATTACTCAACTCTAGCTGCACTGTTCCTTACAGCAGAAACAGCTTTAAGTTAATGAAAGCAATTACCTAACTCCCGTTCTTTTGTCAATGGCTCGCAGTTCAATGACTATTAAAAGAGGAAAAAAATACAGCTATCATAAGCATAGGAGTGGCTGTGTGGTAAGTAACTTGCTTACCAACCACATGGTTCCAGGTTCAGTCCCACTGCGTAGCACCTTGGGCAAGTATCTTCTACTATAACCTCGGGCTGACCAAAGCCTTGTGAGTGGATTTGGTAGACGGAAACTGAAAGAAGCCCATCGTATATATGTGTATGTATGTGTCTGTGTATGTTTGTGTGTCTGTGTTTGTCCCTCCCAACATCGCTTGACAACCGATGCTGGTGTGTTTATGTCCCCGTAACGTAGTGGTTCGGCACAAGAGACCGATAGAATAAGTACTAGGATTCCAAAGAATAAGTCCTGGGATCGATTTGCTCAACTAAAGGCAGTGCTCCAGCATGGCCACAATCAAATGACTGAAACAAGTAAATGAGTAAAAGCGTATCTACTCTGAAGTAAGGTCAGTCACATAGCCATTAGATTTTTCCCTGCCATTATCTTCATAATTATCATTATTATTTTAAAATCTACTTTCCTATGCTTGCATCAATCATATGGCAGTCTGTGTGTGTGTGTGTGTGTGTGTACATGCAAGTAAGCACAGAGATGCAAGACAAGATGGAAGAAAATAGCACTAGAATACCGAAAGTAGAGTAATATGCTTTTATTAAAGTTGCAAAATTACCACAAGACTGTTACTCAGAGTTTCACATTCCCAGTTGTCAGACAGTTGTGATGAATACTGAATTTAGAATTTCAGTTTTAAAATACAATTTTAATTCAGTATTCATCACAACTGTCCAACAAACTGGAACATGAAACTCTGAGTAACAGTTTTGTGATCAATTTGTAGCTTTAATAAAAGCATGTATATATATATATATATATATATATATATATA
>NC_068981.1:158283207-158284681 GCF_001194135.2 Octopus bimaculoides
ATATATATATATATATATATATATATATATATATATATATATATATATAATGTTTGTATTTGTGCGTATGTTTGTCCCCCACCATCGTTTAACAACCAATGTTGGTGTGTTTACATCCCTGTAATTAAGCGGTTCAGTGAAAGAGACCAATAGAATAAGTACTAGGCTTACAAAGAATAAGTCCTGGAGTCGATTTGTTCGACTAAATGCAGTGCTCCAGCATGGCCGCAGTCAGATGAGTAAAACAAGTAAAAGAATATATATATATATATATATATATGGACACGGGGGGGGGGGGACACTGTCCCTATATAGCTGAGTGTGTTAATTCTTCCAACCATTCATTGTTTGCAAGTAACTAATGAACATGATTTCCCTCATTCAAGAAACTTGTCAGTTGACATTGAGAGCTAAAAGAAAAAAACTTGAGATAACTTCAGTGTTTTAAGTCATCTTAGAATAGTATGGTACTACAAATCCCTGTATTCAGTTTCTTCTATTTCTTCCAAAAATGTTTGAAATTCATAATGATTGAGTGCATGCAATCAAATGAAATTCTCTGATGATACAACTGGTTATATCACTCAAGGTTAGATTCAACTGTTTTCTACAAAGTTTCTGCCAATGAATGATATCCTGATATACCCCATACTCTCACAAATTACCTAGACTTTTCCAATAAAACTTTGTCTGGCTGTGTGGTTAAGAAACTTGCTCTCAGCCACATGGTTTTGGATTCAGTCTCACTGTATGGAACACTGGGCAAATGTCATATACTATAGGCCCAGAACAACCAATGTCTTGTGAGTGAAATTGGTTACTAGAAACTATATGGAAGCCAGCGAGCTGGCAGAACTATATAAAGGCAGCAAGCTGGCAGAAACGTTAGCATGCCGGGCAAAATGCTTAGCAGTATTTCGTCTGCTGTTACGTTCTGAGTTCAAATTCTGCCTAGGTCGACTTTGCCTTTCATCCTTTCAGGGTTGATTAAATAAGTACCAGTTACGCACTGAGGTCGATATAATCGACTTAATCCCTTTGTCTGTCCCCTCTATGTGTAGCCCCTTGTGGGCAGTAAAGAAATAAGAAACTATATGGAAGCCTGTCATATATATATGTGTGTGCATTCAGTCCACTCAGCTGGCAAAAATAATCCTGCGATATACCGGCATCCTGTCCAGATGGGGAATATATATACCATTGAAACCAGGAAACCAGCCCTCATGAGCCTGGCATAACTCAAGAAGGAAACATTTATTTATTTATGTATGTGTATATGAGGGGATGCTGAAAATTTCCTGACTTGGAGTAAAAGAAAATATGATTTTACTCAACATATTCCCCTCTCAGGGGTTTTTGCATTGGTCTTTCAGGTTTTCTAAGCTCTGTAAAAGAATTTGGACGGTTGGGCCTCCAACCGGGCCTTTTGCAGTATCCTTAAAACCAGGAACTTTTCAGCACTCTCACATATATA
>NC_068981.1:158284881-158287100 GCF_001194135.2 Octopus bimaculoides
TATATATATATGTGTGTGTGTGTGTGTTTGTGTTTGTATGCCCCCACTGCTTGATAGCTGGTATTAGTTTGTTTATGTCTCCATAATTTAGTACTTCAGCAAAAGCGACTGATAGAATTCTTTTATTCTGTTATTCTTTTACTTGTTTCAGTCATTTGACTGTGGCCATGCTGGAGCACCACCTTGAAGGATTATAGTCAAATAATTTTACTTCAGGACTTATTATTTTGAAACCTAGTACCTATTCTGTTGTTCTCTTTTGCTGAACTGCTAAGTTACAGGGATGTAAGCCCACCAGCACTGGTTGGCAAGCAGTGAGTAAGGAGGAACAGACACACACGCTGGCCTAAGGTTAGGGTATAAGACACTTGCCCAAAGTACCACACGGTCGTACTTGAACCTGGAACCATGTGGTTGGGAGGCAAGCCTCTTACCTCATAGCCATGCCTGCACCTATGTATTAGACTTCAGAAAAAAAAAAAAAAAGTAACGGGCGATTTGTTTGACTGAAACCCTTCAAGGCAGCCCTCCTGCATGGCCATGGTTCAACAACTGAAACATGTAAACAATAAAAGATATCAGTTGTAATTCACTGTAGCAGTTTCCAAACCAGATTGTGCTTAGTATTTTCTGTACCATTTTGAAAATGTTTCCATCAGTAGTTCTTCCATATGTGCTGCTTGTCAGTCACATCTTTTGATGCATTAAAATCCAAAGAAAATCTTGGAACTCTTGTACTTTCTTGTTTAATTGGCACAGGAGCCTTCAGCTGTTGCTGAAGAAGTATGACCAGAAAAAATAGATCTATGTTACTATAGTTTTCCTGTTAGTTGACAACAGTGAGACAAATCCTTTATTTGGTAATACCTATGTATTTTGTAATCCTTTAATATGAAGGATGGATAACAAGTCAAATGAGACTGGGTAGTAAGAAAAGTTAGTGGTATCAAGAAAGAGCTGCAGTTAGGAAGAACAAAGGACATCCCAGTGAAACTTCTTACAATTATGATTGGCTGATTGTATACCATCCCACTTCCATGTTTGGATTAGTGGTATCTTTTATCCTTTACTTGTTTCAGTCAATAGACTGCAGCTATGCTGGGGTACCACCTTGATATTTTTGTTGATTTTCCTTTGCTATGATGGACTTCAGCATCGCAGCCTATTGCTATTTCTGTTTTAATTATGGTGTAACCTGAAGATTTGAGAGATTCATGTAACATATTACACAATCTTATGTAACATGCTTACTCACATCATCATCATAAAATTTCTTAATGGAATATTTATAAATATACCATAAAATTCATTTGTCTGTCTATCTATCTATCTATCTATCTATCTATCTATCTATCTATCTATCTATCTATCTATCATCAATCAATCAATCAATCAATCAATCATATAAGACAAGGGACAAGGTATAAATAATAATCATTACATATTTATTACAGTAAATTTGACTTGCAGCTGTTTCCTCTAGGTTCATTATAGGTACATTATTGATAGGTTTACTCATTTGGTCCATTGATCAGTTGAGAAAAATTGAAGGACCTAAAAAGTTAATGCTACTTTCCTCAGAGTCGTTTCTGGCTATGACAAAGCAGAACTGAAGCAATGGTAGAGGCATGGGGGTGGGGTGAAGGGAGGCAATAAGAATTAGTGTAGGTAAGTGGAAGATAGATAAAGAGGAAATGGGAAGAGAAGGAAGAAAAGAAGAGAGGAAGGAATAGAAATAATAAAGGATGCATTCTATAGAACAAAGGGCAGAGGATGGCCAAAATTAAGAAAAGGACAGTCATAAAAACATTCATATTTGTAATTAGATCATCACACACAAAAACATTTACATTGTTTTCAGGTCAGATACTTTCCAAATATTGTACACCTATCAATAATGAGTACACCTATCAATAATGAACCTATAATGACAACTGGAAACAGCTATAAGTCAAATTTACTACAATAAAGAAAATATGTCATGATCCTTATTTATGCCTTGTCTTGTATATCACTCTGTGTAAAAATCAGTATAACTAGAACACAACTACAGATTTACAATATAGAATGGTGATAAACTATAACCTTGGGCCCTGCCACATAAATACACAGTTTTTTTACTAATCTAAACAATATTGCCTGGTGTACTAACAGTGAGCTTATAAAGTATTTTACACAGACTGATAATCCCTCAATAATAACTATATATATATATATAT
>NC_068981.1:158287147-158294213 GCF_001194135.2 Octopus bimaculoides
ATATATACACCATCATCATCATTTAGCATCTGCTTTCCATGCTGGCATGGGCTAGATGGTTTGACTGGAATAGGTAAGCTGGAGAACTGCACCAAGTTCTAGTTTGATTTGACATGGTTTCTACTGCTGGATGCCCTTCCTAATGCCAACCACTCCAAGAGTGTAATGGGTGCTTTTTATGTGTCACCTGCATGAATGCTTTTATGTGCTACTGGCATTGGCCACAAATACAATTTCACTTGGCTTGATGAGTCTTCTGAAGCACGGTATATCGCCAAAGGTCTCAGTCACTTATCATCATCTCTATGAGGCCCAGCGTTCGAAGATCATGCTGTATATATATATATAAAATATATACTGTGTCAACTTTTCTACATCCCAAATGTCCTTTATGTCATCAACCCTCACCCATTTCCAAATAAAGTAATGTGTGTGTAATAAAGATAGCATTACAAGATGTCAGTTGTGAGTTGATTGTTTATAGTCTTTATCCCATTTGCCATGATTAAAAGAAATGGTGAAATGGCACACTCAATCATAATGCATGTCTCCAGTACTTGCCTGATGACCATGAATTTCTTAGTGGTAATTCACATGAATATAGAGCATTGGTGCCACCTACATTCTTTCAAACATTTCAAAATGCAAATGAATCCAATGCATTTATCAGTACATTGGAAATGGATCCATCTGTTTTTGCCAAACAACCAGAATGTTCTTTCTTCTTTGTTTAATATACTGAATTGAACTCCAAGTCATTTGAGCATGCTCACAGCAAACTGCAACTCCATTTGTGTATCATCATCATCATCATCATCATCGTTATCATCATCATTTAATGTCTGTTTTCCATGCTGGCATGTGTTGGACGGTTTGATAGGAGCTGACCAGTTGAAGGGCTGTTTGGGCTCCATGTCTGTTATTGCTCGGTTTCTATGGTCGGATACCCTTCCTAATGCCAACCACTTTACAGAGTGTACTGGGTGCTTTTATGCAACACTGGTACAGGTGCTTTTGTTGTAGCATCAGCACATGCGCGTGTGTGTGTATATATATATATATATATATATATATATATATATTGGCACCCATGCTGGGATACTACCTTGAAGAGTTTAGTCAAATGAATTGACCCCAGTACTTATTTTATTTTAAAGCTTGGTACTTATGCTGTTAGTCTCTTTTGCTGAACTGCTAGGTTACAGAGACATTAACAAACCAACACTGGTTGTCATGTGATGGTGGTGGTGGTTAGTTACAAACACACGCACATTACAGGCTTTATTCAGTTCCTGTCTAGAAAATCCACTCACAAGTCTTTGGTAGGTCCAGGACTATTGTAAAAGGCAATTATTCAAGGTGCCATGCAGTGGAATTGAATTCAGAACCATGTGGTTGAGAAGCAAACTTCTTACCATATAGCCATGACTATATATATATGCTGAATAATACTGAAGTAAAGGTCTTATCAGCATATTTACTTGATGCTAGATTATGACAAATATAAGAAACTCTGTACATATCAGAGACACAGACTATGCTCAACAGAATAAGAGAAATAGCAGTGGTCTTCCAACCACCACTACCATCTCCAGATCCCAGACATACTCACTCACCTCTACTATACAGATATACATGAGTGTGTGCACGTGCACGGATGTTTTGTGCTGGTGTGTAATTGTATGAATACATACACACACTGACACACACACACACACACACACATACACACACTTTTGCCAAAACAGGCACAAAGCCAGAAATTGGTTAGAGGGTTGTTCCTCCTTTTTTCAATGTCTGTCTTTGTTCCTCTGTTTGAAACAATAATTCTTATATACTAATAGGTATGTATGTTAGTAAGTGTGGAAAATAATATAGAAAAATTAGCAATGACTAACCACTACCGCCTGACCTTGGATATGTGTGCCCTACCATCACTACATGTATCTTGTTTTAATCATTTGACTGCAGCCATGCTGGGGGCCTTGGGGAATTTTAGTCAAACTAATCGACCTCAGTATTTATTTCCTTATTAAGCTTCGTATATATTCTATTGGTATCTTTTGCCAAACCGCTAAGTTATAGGGACATAGACACACCAACAGCAGTTGTCAAATAGTAGTGGAGGACAATCACAGGTACAAAGACACATACATATATATATATATATATATATATATATATATATATATATATATATGACAAGCTTCTTTCAGTATCCATCTACAAAATCCACTCACAAGGCTTTGGTCAGCCTGAAGCTATAGTAGAAAACACTTTCCCAAGGTGCTATGCAGTGGGACTGAACCTGGAACCATGTAGTTGGGAAGCAAACTTATTACCACACAGCCATGCTTGTGTGTGTGTCTGTGTGTGTGTATGTATGCTTGCATGTGTATGTTGTCATCATGATCATCAAAATTTAACATCTATTTTCCCTGCTGGCATAGGTTGGGCTGCTTGACAAGAACTGGCAAGGCCAAGGGCCGCTCCAGGTTACATAGTCTGTTTTGACTCGCTTGCTATGGCTGGATGCCCTTCCTAACGCCAACCACTATACAGAGTATACTGGGTGCTTATTCATACATTTATGTAAGTATGCTTGCATATGAGTGAGGAGATGTATTGTTTGATATGTGCATAAAAGTGGATATATGGTCGTGTATGTGAATGTATGGGTCCTCATGCATGTATGTGTGTGTGTGCTCAAACATACCTATTTATTGATATAGATAGATAGATAGATAGATATTTACAATTTAAATATAGGATAAAATCTTTATAAGATTTTATCAAGTAGTCAGTGTGAAAAACCTCATATGATCTGTGCCTAAATCTGTTTTTAAGGAGCTCGCTTCAAGAGTTGCATTCCCTCGCATTCGGTACAATGTGTTTATTATGGTAGTTTTGATTTTAAGAGTCCCTCGTAGCATGAGGCATTCATGTATAGTAATGCCCTTAATATAAATAGATAGATAGATAGACGGACAGAGAGTGACAAACATATTTTTACAAGAAAATGGTTAATGGTTTCATTTAAGTCTCTGCTTTGTAGCCTTAGTCAGGCTGTCAATTTTTTTTTTACTTAATATGATACTCCGCTGAAACATATTGAGTAATCCTTCAATTTAATGTTTGACTTATTTTATATATAAGCTTATAAAGCTTAGCCATTACTCACAAGCAAGTGATAGCCTTATATATAAAAAAATCTGGTCACTTGTATCATGCTGTCATTAATTGTTATGATATTATAAGGGCCATATAGTTACAAGCAGACATAGGCACCCTCTTAGCCTTCTGAGTCTTGACTTAGCATAACATTGAGTGCGATACAGCTGAAAGGAGAGAAGACTGTGCTAGCAATTGGCCAATACTCAATTGAGTAGACTGGATCAACATGAAATAATGTCTTGCTCCATGATACAGCATGCTACCTGGTCATGGAATCAAAACCTAAACTTTATTATCATGAGCCTAACCACTAGGCTCTGTGCCTTCACATTTTTATGTGTGTGTGTGTGTGTGTGAAGGCATGTGGCCTAGTAGTTAGGCTGTTGCGCTCACAATCACTAGATTGTGGGTTCAATTCCCTGACTGGGTGACGAGTTGTGTTCTTGAGCAAAACTCTTCATTTCACATTGCTCCAGGCTCCCTTCAATCAGTGGAGCATGTTGGCCTGCTTGCCTAGCTAGTGGGGTGCATCAATTGAAGGCTAAAACAATGCAAAAAGTGCATTGTGACCGGCGATGTGTAACAACATCTGATAGCCTGGTCAGTCATGTGATCTATATATATATATATATATATATATATATATATATATACTGTGGCACTCCATCAGTTACGACGATGAGGGTTCCAGTTGATCTGATCAACGGAAAAGTGTGCTATTGAAATTAACATGCAAGTGACTAAGCACTCTGCAGACACATGTACCCTTAACATAGTTCTCGGGGAGATTCAGTGTGACACAGAATGTGACAAGGCTGGCCCTTTGAAATACAGGTACAACAGAAACAGGAAGAAAAATTGAGAGAAAGTTGTGGTGAAAGAATACAGTAGGGTTCACCACCACCCCGCTGCCGGAGCGTTGTGGAGCTTTAGGTGTTTTCACTCAATAAACACTCACAACACGCGGTCTGGAAATCAAAACCACGATCCTATGACTGCAAGTCTGCTGCCCTAACCACTGGAGCCATTGCACCTCCACTATATATATGTATATATATATATATATATATATATATATAATATATGTATGTATATCACTATTGACCAGACTATCTGATGTTGTTATACACCACTGCTCACAATGCCATTCTTCACATTGTTGTAGTTTTTGAATGATGCCACCTCCCACCCCACTGGTTGGGCATGCAGGCCAACATTCCCCTTAAATGGGATGTCAGTCTGTTGCAGGGATACCCATTTACTAATGAATGGACTGCAGCATTGTGAAATGAAGTGTTTTGCTCAAGATCACAATGTACTTCCAGTTTGGGAGTCAAAACCACAATTTTGTGATCATGTGTGTGACACCCTAATCTCTAGGTCGCATGCTTTCACATATAAAGGCAAATATTAATATATATGCGTATTTATCTATGTATGCACATAGATGTTTATAGGTGCTTGCATATGTATGCATGTTTGTGAATAAATACATACAGATGTGGATAGATTGTTTATATAAGAATATAAGAAAGCTCTCAGCTATAGAACTGTAACCTATGTAGATACAATAGGTTACTAAAATAAGTAACAAGCATGTACATGTGCACACAGACACATACATCTATCGTCACATGCATGTGCACACACACACACACACACACACACACCTACATACATAGGCAATGACAAAACAAGACAGAAAATCTCAATAACGTACATTCTTACCTTCAGCATCATACACACACTCTCATTCACGCACATTCCCCACAAGTATAAATATAAATTAACATTTAACAGATCCAGTTTGAATTAATGTGTTAGCGTTAGAGCTATGAGAGTATGTCATTCGTGAGGTTCCAAATGGCAACAAAAGGACTTTAACAAACCAACTGACTGACCAGTTGATCTCATGATTAATCAAGCCATCATTTAATTAATTGGTTTATCAGTGAACTAGTTGACTTTTAATCATTAAAAGAAGTGAAATAGAACCACCAGTGTCACTGTTTTTAATAGCAAAATGACCTTATAAAGATAACATATCTATTTCAACAAATGATTTCACATCAAGGATCTTGTGAAATAACACAAAAATTAAATATATGTCTTGTATATCACTCTGTGTAAAAACCAGTATAATTGGAACACAACTATGGATTCACAACATAGAATGGTGATGAACTATAATCTCAGACACTGCCTCAATAATCCACTGTTCTTTACTAATCTAAACAATATTGTTAGCTTGATGTACTAACAGAAAGCTTATAAAGTATTTTGCTTGGATTGATAATCCTTCATTAATAACTCAAAAATTGAATGTGTGTTTGTGTAGAAAAGTAACACACGAGTTGATATGTATAAGGAAAATAAGACAAGATAGAAAATGCTAAAATAGTTTTATCATGAAGTAATAAAATAATTTTAAGACTGAAACCGGTACTAATCTGTACTTCATGATAAAATTATTTTAGCATTTTCTACCTTGTCTTATTTTCTTTAAATTCTTTTACTTGTTTCAGTCATTTGACTGTGGCCATGCTGGAGCACCACCTTTAGTCAAACAAATGAACCCCAGGACTTATTCTTTGTAAGCCTAGTACTTATTCTATTGGTCTCTTTTGCCAAACTGTTAAGTTATGGGGATGTAAACACTCCAACATCGGTTGTCAAGCGATGGTGGAGGGACAAACACAGACACACAAACATATAGACACACACACACACATATATATATGTATATGACAGGTTTCATTCAGTATCCGTCTACCAAATCCACTCACAAGGCTTTGGTCGGCCCGAGGCTATAGTAGAAGACACTTGCCCAAGGTGCCACACAGTGGGACTGAATCCAGAACCATGTGGTTGGTAAGCAAGCTACTTACCATATATATATATATATATATATATATATATATATATATATGATATGATATGATATGATTTGAACTTCAGGTTTTGTCCTCAAGGGCTTATTCAAACACTGAAATTGTAAAAAAAAAATGGCTCACCTTATTACCAAACATCAGACAATTTTTCACAAAAAGTAGGTGTTAACTAAAGAAGGAAGAAGTTCTGGTTACTAGTCAACAAAATTGGTACTGTGGTTGGAAATCATGGAAAAGAAGACAGATTAAGAGTCAAAGGTACAAAAAAAAACAGAGGGAGGAACATACTTACAAGGATTAGGGGGTGGGCATAAACAGGAAAAACAAAGGGTGATACTTTATTATTAGTGAAATGGGGGAGTAGGATGCTGTGGTCAGTATGTAGGGAGGCAAATAAAATATGAAGAATCTTCAGAAAAACTGATGTTATTTGAGATAAGAAATAGTGATTTAAGGAACACTTTTAAAGGAAATCTGGTTTGTAGATCTATACAACAGACACGCATGCACCCACACACACAGACATACACATATTTCAGCTCATTATAGTGTTCTTATGGGTCATGTATCACATACAGAAAATTGTAATTCTGGAAGTACAAGCTCAATATTTTAGGTGGTTCTTTTGACTCAGACCATCAGTAGTAGCTAGTGGAAGTTAGTTGAATGTTGAGCGCTGTATCAGTCCCCAACTCTGCATCTCCTACTTATCATTCTAGTCATATCAAATGCAGGATTATGTACTATAATGTGTGTGTGTGTATATATATATATATATATATATATCATAAATATACAGGGATTAGCATTGAGTTGCTTCTCCAACATACTGAAAATTTAGAAATAGCAGTCAAAGAACTACTGATTCTAAACTACAAATTTTTCTCTAAAAGAGATAAATGGTTTTACCGATAAAGGTTTTTTCATACTGAACTACTTGGCAAAATTGTTAATTATTAATTCTATTATTAATTGATGATTCCCTGCCCTTATTCTTGTAT
>NC_068981.1:158294597-158302878 GCF_001194135.2 Octopus bimaculoides
TAAGATTAACAGCAGAACATTTAGTGATTATGTGACACTATACTTGAGAGGAGAGTCAAATTTATCGTGAAGTCCCAGGTAATTTGATCTTTAGTGTGTGTGTGTATTCATATATATATATATATATATATATATATATATATACATATATGTGTGTGTGTGTGTAAGTGTACATGTGTATAATCATCAACATCAGTGTCCACCTTTCCATGCTTGCATGCATTAGATGAAATTTGTTGAGCATATTTTCTGTGGCTAGCTGCCCTTCCTGTCACCAGCTGTCACTTATAGTTAGGTAATATTTCCCATTCCAAGGCATATTTTCCATAGAAGACTGGAAACAAACAACATCATTGCTTGTAAGATGATGATATTCTGTTATAACCAACATATGTGAAGACAAAAATACACTCAAACACACACACACACACACACCCACATGATGGGCTTCTGTCAGTTTCTGTCTACTAAATCTACTCGCAAGGCTTTGGCTGGCCTGAGACTATAGTAGAAAGCAACTTACCCAAGGTATTGTGCAGTGAACCTGAACCTAAAACCACATGGTTGGGAAACAAGCTTCTCTACCACACAGCCATGCTGGCATCTGATAGCCAATATCTTTGGATGAGCTTAATACAGAAAACATCAGGGTTAAATACCCTGATGAAATTATTATATATCAAGACACTTTTGCCTGTTCCTTTATCTTGCTTTAACTTCTCAATACCTGGCACAAAGCCACTTCCCCATCTACTACATTCCCACTCAGTTGAGATGACTTTTTTCTTTGTTCTGCAAGTTACTTAGCAGCTTCACTAGTGCTGGTGCCATGGAAAAAGTTCCCAGTATTCTCTGAAAACTGATTAGTATTAGGAAAAGCATGCCAAAGCAGACATTGGAGCTCAGTGCAGTCCTCTGTTTTGTTGGATCCTCTCAAACTGTCTTATTTGTGCCAGCATGGAAAACTAGCATTAAAGATGATGGTTATGGTGGTGATGCTGGTGGTGGCAGCAGTGATTTATTTATTTACAAAATTCTACTGTAATTACTAATTTCCATTATTTTTCTCTCTTTTCTCTTTTCAGTCAGCCTCTCCGGAAGATTCCATTTACAACAGCAAAAACTTAAACATAAATAATATACCAGCAATGGATTGTATGAAGATTTCTCAAAACAAAATCAAATATATAAATAAAAACTACCAGAAGTTTCCGCACAAGATCTATGATTCAAAATGTGATATCAAGTTGTCTGTTGGCGGGACAAGTTTCCGAGTGCATAAACAAGTTCTTTCTGAAGCCAGCGATTACTTTTCGGCTATGTTCCACCATGATATGAAGGAAAAAGAACAAGATGCTATTGAAATTAAAGATATCAGTCCCAAGGGATTTTCTGCAATCTTAGACTACTTCTACCATGGTAATATTACAATTAGTCCGGAAAACATTGAAGATGTCTTAGAAGTAGCCCGATTCTTCCAAGCTGACTGGATTGTTGATGTGTGCTGCAACTTCCTGGTAGAATACATGAGTTTAGAAAATTATACCTATGTGCAAAACCTAGCAGATAAATTTGCTCTTGGAGACTTACAACCTGATATTCTTCAAGTACTTGCTTTAAGTATTAATGAGTTAGTAGAACAGCCCAAGTTCATACAGAATCTTCCGGAAAACCTCCTCTTAGCATTTCTTCAATGTGATATATATGTGGAAGCTCATGAACATTTCCTTTTTAAACTTATCCTTGATTGGGTTGATGAAGATCCTTGCACTCGCAAACCTTCTCTGTTGCCACTTCTTAAAGAAATACGATTTTCGCTTATGGAGCTTGAAGAACTAGAATCAATTCCTGATTTAGTGCACGAGCTTGAAGAAATTCACAACGAGGTAGAATTTGCAAAGAATTATGCCTTATGCATCCAAGCACAATGTCTTCAGAATGATGATAAGTTTCTTCCAAGAGGAGCACACAGTGTATTGACCATGATTTTCTTTCCGGATGACATGTGCACAAACATTGCATACAAAGATCCAGATAACCCTGGACTTTGTGTTGAAGAATTAGATTCTCCTCTGCACATTCGGTATGAGCATACAAGAGAAACAGTGCTTGGAAACTTTTTGTTTGTTGCTGGAGGTTATACTACCAATTATTGCAGTTCAAATTGTGTGTTTATGTATGACCCTCGCTTTAGAACTTGGACTGAAATTGCTTCAATGCAAAACCCTCGAGTTTCTTTTGCAATGTGCAGCTCTGACCACAATCTGTTTGTTTTGGGTGGCATCAACCATATGTTTGTAGACAACAACGAAGTGGAAGTTATTCTCCAAAACTGTGAGATGTATTTCCCTGAAGAAAATGTTTGGGTGGCTATTCCTGACTTACCTCTCGGTATATTTGATCATGCCAGTGCCTTTGCTAATGACTGTTTGTACTGTAGTGGTGGCATTACAGATAATCCTGAAAATACAGTACCTGTTTCATTTTTGTATGTCTACAGTTTCAGTACAAAAACCTGGGAAACAAAAGCAGAAATGCTTTACCCTCATCAAAGGCATTGCATGATGGCTATCGACAACAAGTTATTTGTATTAGGTGGTTACACCCGAGATAATGAAATCGGTTTTAAAGATTGTTTAACAAATGAATGTTATGATGCTGAAACTAACCAATGGACTGAGATTATTAGCACACCATTGGAATATGGCCTTCTTCAGTCACATGCAACACAACTTGAAAATAAAATCTATATTATAGGTGGTGAAAAAACAAATCTTTATGCCTATGACATTGAAAAAAATACATTTGAGGAACTGGAATTACTTGATCCTAAGATTCAACGAGTTTCTTGTCTTGATGTAGCTTATCCATAAAGCATAAGAAACTGCTTATCTTGCAGTAAAAAAATTTTAATTCACAAGACTCTGATGTCAGTCAAAACTTTCAGCAAGATTAACTCCCTGAGGAAATGATTTAACATTAACAGATATCAATTTATGAGATAGTTTACTACTAATTTATTACTAACCAACTTCAGCTTAACATTAAAAAACTTTGCATTGTATGTGCTGTAGAGGTTAAATCCAAAACAAGTCACTTAGTTCTTGGTTGTAGCCTTTCCACATCATGTATATTTCTTATATTCTTGAGAAAAAGCAAGAAAGTTGCAACATGCCAGTTTCTCCTCATAAATTTATACTTTTATGTCTGTAAGAAATAAATTTTAACAGATTCCAGTTGAGCAATATAAAGTTACATTTTGTCATTTTGCTTAAAATTTATATTTTAATATTTTTTTCCAGTGAACACTCATAATATATACTTATATTATAATTATTTATCATCATCATCGTTTAATGTCCACTTTCCATGCTGGCATGGGTTGGACGGTTTGACTGAGGACTGGCGAGCCAGGAAGCTGCACCAGGCTCCAATCTGATCTGGCAAGGTTTCTACAGCTGGACGCCCTTCCTAACACCAATCACTTCAAGAGTGGAGTGGGTGTTTTTACGTGTCACCAGCATGGGGGCCAGCCACACAGCACTGGCATCGACCACACTCGAATGGTACTTCTAAAGTGCCACTGGCACACTCAGGTGGCACTGGCATCGACTACACTCGAATGGTGCTTTTTATGTTCCACCGGCATGGGAACCAGTCAGGCAGCACTGGCATCGACCATGCTCGTATGGTGCTTTTTACATGCCACCAACACTGGTGCCAGTCAGGCAGTACTGGCATCAGCCACAACAATGATTTCACTTGACTCGACAGGTTTTCTCAAGCACATGTAGACCAACGATTGAAGGGTACTCTTAAATAGGCTGGTTTTGCAACACTGGCATAGGCCACAGCTACGATCTCACTTGGCTTACCAGGTCTTCTCAAGCACACCATATCTCCAAAGGTCTTGGTCGCTTGTCATTGCTTCTGTGAGGCCCAACGTTCAAAGGTTGTGCTTTACCACCTCATCCCAGGTCTTCCTGGGTCTACCTTTTCCACAGGCTCCCTCTACTGTTAGGGTGTGACACTTCTTCCCACAGCTGTCCTCATCCATATGTAACACTCGACTGTACCCTTCTGGCTAAGTAAACCTGTCTTCTAGCTTCTCTTCTGGTTATCTAATACAGTTCCCTGCTACCACCACTCTTCCAGTTCTTCCATACCTATTTCTTTTCCCTAATGAACCTATCAACTGAATTGTTCCACCACCCCATTACCTTAGGTTGAGGAGGCACTTTGCACTATTCACAGATCTGGTCAGTAGCCCAGAACAAGTTGTCCCATAGGAACCTCTAGTTATCTTCCACATTATGTAATGCTATATCCTCCTCTTTTTCATCAAAAACTTCAAGTAATACATTTCTAAATCTCTGTCCATTCACAGGATCCTTAAGTTTCCAGACCCTTTTCCATGCTGGTCATCATCTGGGCAGCCATTTAGCCCTGAACCTGAAGTCACTAACCACTAACCTATGTTGTGGGATGTATTCTTCATCTGGGAAGGTTTTGGCATTTATAAGTAGCCATCTTTCCCATTTCCTGGCAAGAATATAGTCAATCTGGCTTGTGTGTCCACCAGACTGATAGGTGCACACGTGACTGGCAGGTTTCCTGAAGTTAGTATTACAGATCATAAGATCATTTCCATCACAGAACTCCAGTAGCCTGGTTCCCTCCTCATTGCAGGAATCAAATCCATAGCTACAATGTACATCCATGGAAGCTCCCTGGATGTTGTCCAGCATGCCCATTGAAGTCACCAGCCACAAAGAAAAGGTCCCTATCACTTGTCGACGAGGTAGTCTGCAAGAGGGTGTCATAGAATCAGTCTTTCTGTTCATCAGGTAGTCTTGGCCGAGGGGCATATGCTGAGACAATGGTTGCTAATCCATGTTGCAGCTCTAATCTAAGCTTAAGTATTCTATAACAGACTCTGACTACCTCGATTACCTTATCAACCCATTTCTCCAATCCCATCAGTGTTTCATACCCAGAAAATCTTATACTTGTGTTCCTTGCCTGTGAGGAACCTAGCAGAACTTCCTCTCCACTTTACTTCTTGGATACAGCACAAATCTACACGTCTCCGTTCAAGCATCTCAACAATCTCACTAGACCTACCTTTCAGTGTGCCAACTCTGAGGGTGTGAAAAGTGTGGGCCCACGAGACCTGGGATGGAGGACAGCAGCATCATGCATCTGAAAAGAAAGCTCACATTTGGCAGACCTTGTAAACATACAATAGCCTTCAACCTGCATACACTACACCATCATTTTATGTGCTACATAATCACTACATCCCATAGGAGATAAACACTAGATAGGGATGGGGGAGCATTCCATATAGTAAGCCATTGGAGGTGCTCAGGAGAAAGACGTCCAGTAGAGGTCAGAGGATAAATTAAATACCAGTGAAACACTTGGATCAATGTTATCAACTAGTCCCCTCCCTCCAGATTTCAGGCCTTGTGCCTTTAGTAGAAAGGATTATTATTATTACTAGCAGAAAGACCACCCTCTGGGCAGTTTTCTGCTAGCCCCTTGATAATATTTTCACATTTGATGTGTGTTTGTGTGCATGTGTGACTGATCCTGCCCATTTTAAACAAACTCTCTCTCTCTCAGTTAAAGACACACTCACTTAAAAAAGGTGCGAGAAAAAGTAAATAAAATTTACACTCCCTGTCTCACACATACAGCGACACACCTATCTCTCTCTCAGTCAATTACTAATGTTCAAAAGAATTATTCATCTGTTTCAGATTTTTTTATTGCACTTTTTTGCTGTGCATTGTTTCAAAAGTAACCAGAAGGTGGAGCATTCCATTTTGCTGGCCTCTAGTAGAGCCAAATGATTTTAAAGAGAAAATGAAGAAGAAGAAGAAAGGATGGTAAGAGATGTATAGAGAGAGGTATGAGAATGGGCGAGATCCACCCTGTCCTTGTGTTCACATATAACTTTCCTGTTATAGTTCAAAGTTCAAAAAAGAAAACAAATGCAAGCTGTAAGTTCAAAATGAAAAAGACATTAAACACAGTACCCACTGCTTCTACTATTACTTCTAACTAAGGTAGTAATAGCAACAACAATTGCAGTTATGTGTCCAGCTACATCATAAAAACAACAATCTTATTGCCACAAATTGTGTGGACTCTCACACATGCACAAACACATATATGTATGACAGGCTCTTGCACAGTTTCTAGATACCAGATTCACTTACAAAGCATTGGTGGACATGGGTCTATAATAGAAGACACTTACCAGAGGTGCCATGTTGTGGAACTGAACCCAGAACCATCTAGTTGTAAAGTGAACTTCTTAACTTCACAGCCACAACTGTACCTACAGTTTAATAACCATTACTACATCAGAAAGTGTTGTATTTTGATAGTTTTTCTGCGTTTTTTGTGCAGTATTTTTGTTGGAAGAAATTATAATATCTAACAATGCACATGTGTTTGTTTTCCAGTCCTTTATTATTATGTCTGGACAGTTTGCCTTGATATCTTTGTCAGTTTGGGCAAGCATGCATCAGATCATTGTAGCCGGGTTATTGTCGTGTACTGTGTGTGGATTACATCAACCCCAGTGCTCAACTGACCTTTTATTTTATCAACTCTGAAAAGATGAAAGGCAAAGCCCACCATGGCAGAATTTGAACTCACAACATAAAGCAGACTAAATACTGCTAAGCATTTTGCTTGGTACAGTAAGGATTCAGCCAGCTTGCCGCCTTTATTAGGTAGTCATTGTTGTACAGAGAGTTTACCACATGAGTGGTTCTATTGAATTGAAAGTGTCTTACTCAGCAAGTAGGCTGCCTTCTAGACACTTTCTTTCTCTCACCATGTGTCTTGTTATTGCTATAATGTCTATGATCATATTCTTCTTTGTCATATTATTGTATGTTTAAAATTTACATTTGTTATATTGTTTGGATGACATAGTCTAAACTTCAAATTAAAAGATACCCAATGTACCTGTTGAACCTGTTAGGAAAAGCAGCCAACTCTAGAACTGGATTAATGTAGTACCAGCTTGTAGCATGAATTAAGAAATACTTATAAATATTAATGCTCTTACTTACATAATAAGCTAGAATTTAAAAGTTACATGCTCTAGATTTAGTATGAGCAAATCTGTTGGCAGTGGGACTATCAGTTTCATAGGTAAGTTTATGTTCAATGTTCATTCCAGTGAGATTGGTCAACCATTTTGACCCAAGATAGTCCTTAGTTCATTTTAAATCTTTTTCAGTTTTGAAAATGACTGCTTACAGTTGGTAATTACAGTTGGTAATTATGAGTGACAAAAAGATGTGCAAGACTTCTAGCTTTGGAAACAAAGGTTGAAAGAATTGACAGTCATCAATTAATAAAACTCTAACTTTACAAGCTCTTGCTTGGAATCAATATGAAAATCAATGTTAGCTTTAAATTGTACAAATTCTTCACTGTAACTTTCTTACAAATCTCCTGGATCTGATTTGACACAATTTGGTGACATCTTTACAATATCTTCAGGTGTAAATGCCTTTAAATGATAAAGAACTCCAAAATAGAGCATTCATTGTTTTAGTAAACTTTCTGGTATTTGAGCAGGATAAAAGCAAATTATCACACATAGCAAGAAGTGTTTAGCTTTAAAATTTCTGAGAAAGAATCTGAAATACAACAAGCGGGTCAAATGTGTTGGCACTATGCTTGCATTAAGAGTTTATTACCAATATTCACTCTCTGATGGGTTTTTTTGTTTTTTTTTCTTATTTAATATTTTGTTCAGTGTTGTAAAAATTGAACCACATAGCTTGAATATATCTCTGTAAGAATTCTTTGATTACAAACCAACACTGATCATTTGATAATGTTATAATACTTGATTCCACAATATAACCACTATTCCTATTTCCAACTTCATTAACTTTTTAGCATTTGATTCGACCATGTCTAGCACAAATATTTTACCTGGAGGAATTTCAACCATGTTTCGTGGTCTGCTACCACAACAGCTCCTTTATAGGATCCAGTTAGCTGAAGACATCATCAGGAGGAACCACGTCCGGTTTCGGCCCCTACTCCTCTACCGTTTTGACGTGGCGGGGCCCCTCCTTTCGGAGGTGTCTTCAGCTCTGGTGTTGGGTGCATGTCTTCTTTCTTCTATTCCCTGGCCTCTTCAATGCAGCATCAACGAGTGTCAGCGTCCGACTGATCGTCGTGTCAAGTTCCCCTTTTTATATCTGCTGCTAGGCTCCAGCAGGCAGCCCCAGCTAGTTGT
>NC_068981.1:158303563-158306630 GCF_001194135.2 Octopus bimaculoides
GTATACCTTTCCAGTGCTAGTCTGCAGTTTGACAGAACGTGTCTCACCTTCGCTTTCTCCCCGCATCCACATTCATCGGTTGTTTTTATGTTCCATCGAACTAAGTTCGCCGGTGAGGGTAGAACGTCGAAGGTAGACTTGATCAGGAAGGCTGTTCTTGCTTGTTCCCAAGCCCAAAGTTCCTTCCATGAGATTCTGTGACTGACCACGTTTTCCTCCCATCTCAGGCACTGCCCCTGTTGACTGCATTGCACCAAATGTACATTCCGCCTTTCTTCTTCCTCCTTTCTCACTTCGTGTACCACTGCCTCTTTCAAATATTTTACCTGTTTTATATTAAAACTGACCAGATTCAACTTCTCACACTTACCCAACAATGTCATTCTAAAACTATACAAATGCACCATTGAAATTTTGAAACTACAAAATAATGTGATTAATTCAAAGCGATGTGAATAAATTAGCAATACATTTGACAAAGAAATTCGAATGCTAAAGGATTGAGGCTGAAAGTGGTCCATGAGCCTGTTGTTGACACTCTTTTCTGATCATTGTTATTTGAAACAACACCCAACACTTGTTTAACTGTAGAAAAGTTGTTTGTATAACAGTGCTTTTGTTGCATTTGCACAAGTTCACCACGTAGGATATGGCGTTCTTTTCACAATGGACAAATGAGCTGCATTAAATAATACAGTAAAGGTGGTGGTGGTGGTGGTAGTGGCAGCAGTGGCATTTTACATGCATAGTCTTATTAAGTGATAGTTTTCATTCACTTATAAGTGTAGATTCATGTAGTTGTCATAATATAGAATCTGAAAACTAGATGACAGACAGACCTGGATTAACAAGGACATGTCAATGATGAGGCCATGAATGGGAACAAAAGGGCTCTGATGAACCTGCTAATTGATTGATTCATCGAACAATTGATTGGTTAATTGGTTTACTAATTAATTAATGATAAAAATAATCAAATAGAACTTGTGTGTATGTTTCTTATAATGACCCTTCCAAGATGCAACAAAATAATTTCATCTCTATTATTAAATGTTCTAAAAATTTTACACTATGCAAAAACTGAGTTTGAAATACTGGACATACAATGTATTTATATAATTAAATGAGCCATTTTGATTAGCAAACTAAACCCAAGTATTTATTCTCATGGAACTTTTTGAACTTGAAAGCATTTGAGTCTATAATTATTTACACTTTTTTGTGGGTACAACTAAAAACATCTAGATGCACTTTTTTTTTTTACATTGAGTGAAACCTAGCTTTTTTTATCAATTTACAATTACTTTTATGGACCCAACTGCATATTTAACTACACCTGATCAGTGTAATTAGATCAGGTATCACAGAGGAAGTGCCATTATACAAGCCAATCAGTAGTGGTTTG
The DNA here is from genome assembly GCF_001194135.2 of Octopus bimaculoides. Classification (NCBI taxonomy): domain Eukaryota; kingdom Metazoa; phylum Mollusca; class Cephalopoda; order Octopoda; family Octopodidae; genus Octopus; species Octopus bimaculoides. The sequence goes on from NC_068981.1 coordinate 158,304,969, forward strand.
CTAGTTGTATTCTCCTGAAAAGTTGAATTATGATTATTTTTATGGATTCAACTGCATATTTAAAGGACCTGTATAGATTAATTCATAAGTGGTGTCAAATAGCAGGGCAAGATGAGAAGATTTGAGAGAAACCATGTGCGAAGGAGTTCTTTATATGATCTACAGCTGGAAGTGGTCAAATAAGTGACTAGCTTCACCACAAGAGAATCGAAATAGCAGCAAAGGACGATAGAAACACATGAGAATTATGTCAAGTATTTAAAGAGTTCCATTATTATATCACCCAAAGTTTGACCCACATTGAGGCCTTTAGAATGTAAACTCTGGTAGAGGTTAGCTCAGATGTGGTACAGTATGTTAGAAATCTGCTCTTAACCATAGTAAGGCTCCCACTGACAGTTTGAACTGACAATTTGAAATGAAATGACCTTTATTAATGAACAGGTGGTAACTGCCAACACTCCTGATATACCAAATACCTATATTTCCTCCTATCTGGCAATTATGTTGACATTAACAATTTTTATGGTAATGCATTAAGTCAAAAATTACTCAGTGGCAAATTTGAATAGTTGGATCCTATTTCTAAAGCTCGTGATTCTATTTCAAGCCAAATCAAAAACACAATGCTTGAATGCTACAATATTACATAGACTCATATAACACATTGTTATTTAAGCTATTAAAATTTTAAATAATTTCTGATGATACACAACTTTAATGTACTATTTTTGCTTTGTTCTACCGCTGTTGACATTGTTGATAGTAATGAATAATTATGATTTTGAAAATTAATAAGATCTAAAACATGTGTATATCTATAAACGTGTCTAACTTATGTATCTAGGTGATGTATAAGTCTAAGAAGAAAATTTTAGCACTGGAAAACTTCAGTGTGCACAATGCAGATACCATTTTTCTATGTTGTTACTATATCTGCATCAATCTATGCAGTGTTACATATAATTATCCATATGCAAATAGATCAGAGTGGACAGACCTATTGTATTCACTGATTGACTTCAGTATCTGTTGACTGTTGTTGTGAAGGCCACTAAGACTGGAAGCTACAAGCATGTAAGGGAGACTGGTAGTATCTGATCTCAGTTCAATTCTTGATACAAGCTTTCCGTAATGATCACCTTTGGTAACAATGTTGCCTTCAATCACATATTCTTATGAATGTCTTTCATAGGGGCAGGTACAAGATAGAGGTGGTTAGTGAAAGAAATGACATGAGATAGGTGCAGGAGTGGCTGTGTGGTAAGTAGCTTGCTTACCAACCACATGGTTCTGGGTTCAGTCCCACTGTGTGGCACCGTGTCTTCTACTATAGCCTTGGGCTGAGCAAAGCCTTGTAAGTGGATTTGATAGACGGAAACTGAAAGAAGCCTGTCGTATATATGTATATATACATATATATATATATATATATATATATATTAGTTTATGTATATATTAATATTATCTCAGTTATTAAAACTTTCGATAATTTAAATACATTAATAGTTACCAGAGGTAGCAAAATTACACTAAAAAACAAGATATCACAGCTGTTTTACAGGTAGAGATACAAAGTTAAAGTGATACATTTTGAGAAGATATCTTCTCAAAATGTATCACTATATATATATATATATATATATGTATGTGTGTGTATAT
>NC_068981.1:158306640-158329704 GCF_001194135.2 Octopus bimaculoides
ATATATATATATATATATATATATGTATGTGTGTGTATATGTTTGTGTGTCTGTGTTTGCCCCCCCCCCCAGCTTTGCTTGACAACTGATGCTGGTGTGTTTACGTCCCCGAAACTTAGCGGTTCGGCAAAAGAGACCGATAAAATAAGTACTAGGCTTACAAAGAATAAGTCCTGAGGTCGATTTGCTCGACTAAAGGCGGTGCTCCAGCATGGCTGCAGTCAAATGACTGAAACACGTAAAAGAGTAAAAGATATAAGTTATTTAGGAAGAAAGAGGTTGATGTATAGTTTGCAGAAATGGTATTAGGAAACAATGCTACCTAAGCCAACCACCTAATTGAGATATGTAGCCAACATCTTTTTAACCTGGTCTCATCTGGAAGAAGCACATGTACTGCTGGATCATGAGACTTCAGAAAGATCTTCAAAACGATTCACACCTGAGAAGGAAGATGTTCTGAATGTTCTAAGAACTAAACTTACTTGCTCATTCCAGGAGCAGAGATACAAGGAATCAAGAACGTTAGAAACCTGCTGTGATCTGTTTAATATTAAAGGCATGTTGGAAAAAATTCAGATCTGTGATCCATGCACCATCATGATAATTTCAAAAACAGGTCTGCTTTTAGGGACTTCTCTCCTGAACAGATCCTCCTTCAGAAGAGATTATAATAAAGAAATGCAGACATTCCATCTATTCAGCTGTGGCAGTGAATACAAAGATGATACTATCTGTTTCCAAACAGTAAGGCTAGAGGGACTCCAAAAAGCCGCAATCTGTGGTGAGATAGTAAAATCAAGTATGGCTGATAATTTGTGGAACTACAGTCCTCGGACACAGAAGGTAGCTGGAAATTCTTACGGTACAGCTTACTGAGTGCCACACACCAAGTCTGCACACCAAAGTCCCTTCCAGACCTAGAGTAATGTGGTGGTAGAATAATATGGTAGACAAAGCCATCAGAGCAAAGAAACAGGCCTGGAAAGCCTGGAAGTGTTGGGGTAGCAGGGAACTGTACCAGATAGCCAAAAGGGAGGCTGGGCGACAGGTATACATAGCCAAGGGTGAAGCAGAAAAGAAGTTTGCTAATGTCCAGCGACATGAGGACCAAAGAACTGAAGTACTTCGGATCATAAGACAGTGTGTGAGAGAAAATTGTGATGTCACAGGAGAGAAATGTGTCCGCATGGATGATGGTGCACTTACTTTTAATGATTCGGAAAAGAAAGAGGCTCGAAGAAGCCATTATGAAAGGCTGCTGAATGTGGAGAATGAATGGGAGAAGGAGAGCCTGCCAAATGTTGATCCTGTAGAGGGACCAACTATCCAAATAGACAACACCCTAGTAGATAAAGTAATTAAGGATATGAAGCCAGGAAAAGCCCCCGGCCTATCAGGAATAACCGCTGAGATACTTAAAATATCTGGTGGTGTGGGCTATGGCCTAGTCACCCGTATTGTAAACCAGATGGTTCATGATACAGTCATACCCAATGACTGGTGTAGCAGCACCATAGTCAACTGCTACAAAGGTAAAAGTGATGCTTTAGATAGAAATAACTACAGGGGTATCAAACTGCTGGATCAGGTGATGAAGGTCACGGAGAGTGTCACAGCCCAACTAATTAGGGAGAGAGTCTGCTTAGATGAGATGCAGTTCGGTTTTGTGCCAGGTAGAAGTACCACTGATGCTATATTCCTGGTATGGCAACTGCAGGTGAAATATCTAACCAAAGATAAACTTTTGTACTTGGCTTTTGTTGACTTGGAGAAAGCCTTTGACAGGGTCCCCAGATCCCTTGTCTAGTGGGTGATGCAGAAACTGGGGATCGACAAGTGGTTAATAAGGGCTGTGCAGGCCCTATACAGTGACACCTTTAGTAGGGTTAGGATTGGAAATGAGTATAGTGAAGAATTCTGGGTAGAAGTAGGAGTCCACCAAGGTTCAGCCCTCAGCCCCCTCTTTTTCATTATAGTCCTCCAGGCAAATAACAGAGGAATTCAAGACAGGTTGCTCTTGGGAACTCTTCTATGCTGATGACTTGGCCCTCATAGCAGAAGCACTTCTAGAACTAGAGAAGACACTTCAAGTGTGGAAGCAAGGTTTAGAATCGAAGGGCCTTAGAGTCAATATTGCTAAGACCAAAGTTCTAGTAAGTAGGAAGGCAAATATATCACACACCCCTTCAGGTAGGTGGCCCTGCTCGATCTGTAGAAAAGGTGTAGGTAGAAATTCCATAAGATGTACCCAGTGTAAGCTATGGACACATAAGAGGTGCAGCAACATCAAAGGAAGATTAACCAGGAAGATTGCTTTCACATGCAGCGGATGCACAGGGGCAATAAACACTACAGACGCTCAGAAAACAGACTTCATCACATGCCAGGGGGAGAAACTAGAAGTAGTTGATAGCTTCCACTACCTAGGTGACCAAGTCTGTAGTGGGGGTGGATGTTCGAAGAGTGTTGCCACTAGAATAAGAATAGCCTGGGCAAAGTTCAGAAAGCTTCTACCCCTACTGGTGACAAAGGGCCTCTCGCTCAGAGTGAAAAGTAGATTGTATGATGCATGTGTGCGAACTGCCATGCTTCATGACAGTGAAACATGGGCCATGACTACTGAAGACATGTAGGCTCAAAAGAAATGAAGCTAGCATGATCCGTTGGATGCATACATGACAGAGTGTAAGCGCCCTGAGAGAAATGTTGGACACAAGAAGCATTGGATGTGGTGTGCAAGAGAGACGTTTGTGCTGGTATGGTCATGTGTTGCGGATGGATGAGGAGAGCTGTGTGAAGGGCCACTCCCAAACAGTGGAAGGAATCCAGGGTAGAGAGAGACCCAGGAAGACATGGGATGAGGTGGTGAAGCATGACCTTCGAATGTTGGGCCTCACAGAGGCAATGACAAAAGACTGAGACCTCTGGAGGTATGCTGTGACTGAGAAGACCCGGAAAATAAAGTGAGTCCACAGCTGTAACCTACACCAGTGCTGCATAACTAGCCCACTCAAAAGTACCTTGGATCGAAGGGTGACATGCCGTGCTTGAGGAGACCTATTGAGTCAAGTACATCAACATTAACAACAATATCAAAATCAAATCAAATGGAAATTGTAGTTGTGAGAGCCCCATGTCGGTAGCACGTTAAAAACGCCATCTGAACGTGGCCAATGCCAGTGCCACTTTGACTTGCTTCTATGCCAGTGGCATGTAAAAAGCACCATCCGATCATGGTCAATGCCAGCTCCTCTGGCCCCTGTGCCAGTAGCATGTAAAAAGCACCCACTACACTCTCGGAGTGGTTGGTGTTAGAAAAGGCATCCAGCTGTAGAAACACTGCCAGGTCAGATTGGGGCCTGGTGCAGCCTCCTGGCTTCCCAGACCCCAGTCGAAGTACCCAACCCATGCCAGCATGGAAAACAGACGTTAAATGAAGATGATGATGAAATGGACATTGCCAACTGTTATGGGACAAAGTCATGATAGGAAACAACTGAAGTACTCAGTACACATTCTGAGTTCTGATAACCCTCTTAGTTGGTCTAGAATGGAGACAAACACCACATGGAAGCCTAACAGAGAATATTAAACCCACAACTCCAAAGATGTATAATTTTAGGTTTAAAGTTCCTAATTTTCATCACTATAGAAAATTGTCCTACAGAACATTGGTTAAGTTCTAAATGTTTAACTAGTGGGTGTGAGTTCAATACCTGAGTCAGTCAGATAATACTAACCACTAGGAAAATATTAACAAATATAGCATGCACTTGAAGGAAGTCAGGGGTATGATACAACCAAGATGAAAGCACTAGTCTGAACATGTCAGTGCATTATAATAGTATAGCAAGGGAAACTAGATGAACAGATGTATGAATTCATAAAAGATATGAGTCAACATTATTAATCTAACAATATACATAAAAACATATATATGCAGATTATATATGAAATTGATTTATTTGTGAGTCTCTGCTCACCTACCTTTATTTTACATGGTTCAGTTCTTCTGAGAGAACTAAATGAAAAACAGGTTCCATTCCCATATGGTGCCCGAACTGGTTTATTTGAGTTAAATGTTTGGCCATGAACACAATACAGCTACTATATATTCTTATTCATCAAACTTGTCACCATATCTGATTACTTATAATATATACTAGAGTGTTACCTGTCATATGACATATGTTGAAAATCTGCTGAGGCCACTGAGAGTAATATCATCATCGATAATATTCATATGCTAACTTTTGTTTTTTTATGTATGTATGTTCGTACTTGTGTGTATCACACTTACTTTAAAGGAAGAGGTAAAAAGGTTGAAGGGAGAGGTACAAAGAAAAAGAGAAATAAAAGGTGTTAAGCAGAGGAGGTATAGTTGGAATGAGTGGCAAAGTGGGAGAGAGGAGGGACAGAGTGGAAGTGAGAGAGGGAGAGAGAGAGAGAGAGAGAGAGAGAGAGAGACAGAGAGTGGTGACTGAAAGGAAGGTGGCATTCCTTTTTCTGTTTTTAAATGTTTATCAGTATTTTCAGAGTAGACTGATGCATACACTGAAAGAAAAGTAGATACATACGTACATACATACAGTGTTAAATTAAAAGTGGGAAAGAGGAAGTGAGACAGAAAGAGAGACGGTGAGTGGTAACTGAAAGGAAGGTAGCGTTCATGTTCTGTTTCTTAATGTTTATCAGTATTTCCAGAGTAGATTGATACATACATTGAAAAAAAAGTAGATACATAGATATAGAGGCACTTTGTTAAATCAAAGACAAATAACTACAACAAATATTGGATGTCACTTTCACTTTTCATTACCACACAAGGATAAAATTAACATGCAAGTGGCTGAGTACTCCACAGACATGCATACCATTAACGTAGTTCTCAGGGAAATTCAGCCTCACACAGAATGTGACAAAGCTGGTCCCTTTGAATTACAGCTACAACTCCTTTTGGCCAGCTGAGTGGACTGGAGCAAGATAAACCTTCAAGTTGTTGGAAGAAAAAGAATAAAGATCCTATATTGGGGCAGGAAAATCCTTTTAGTTGTTAGGGTCACTATGGGTGTTAAACTGATCATAACAGTGGCATTCATGAGTCTTACAGATCTGGAGGCCAAGTTCCTAGATAAACACCAATGCGCAGGCTATTATTATCAAACTGAGCATGAGTTGAGGGTGAAGTCACTACATGACGGAATAGCAACTATATCACTGCTTATACAAAACACAACATTTTTGCCGTTTGATATGGAACAATTCCTTTTCTTTCACTCTTTTTAAAAAATGGCTCTCCATCTCTCACAACAATGAGGTTCCTGTTTATCTGATCAATGGAACAGTCTGCTCGTAAAATTAATGCACAAGTGACTGAATACTCCATAGACATGCATACCATTAATGTAGTTCTCAAGGAGATTCAGCCTCACACAGAATGTGACAAGGTTGGCCCCTTTGAATTACAACTACAACTCATTTTTGCCAGCTGAGTGAACTGCAGCAAGGTGAAATAGAGTGCCTTGTGCAAGAACACAGCACGTCATCAGGAATCATACTCATGATTTTATGATCATGGGCTGAATACCCCTAACCACTGAGCCATGTACCTTTACTCTCTTAACCATTGAGAAAAGGAGTCAAGTGATAGAGACAGGGAAAGGAAAACCTCAGTCATTTAAGATGACAATTAGACTGAATTACGATTGATCTTTTCTAGCTTCTTTACTTTTAACAATGAAGAAGTGGGAAAGAGATTTAGTAATGAATAGAGGGAAAATCTTCCATGTTTCTTTATCAGGCATGTTTAACGTTTTCTCTACAAACTACAAACAAGCCCCACTCCCTTCCTTGTTTTCTCTACAAACTACAAACAAGCCCCACTCCCTTCCTTGCAAATTTCAAACTGGGTATAGCTGTGAAAAGAGCTCAGAAAAATGGGTAATATCCACAACAGTATGGGTGGAGCAGAAAAGTTGGCAACAAGTGGCTACATGAAATTAAACTCTATAGAGTGTCTTCTACTATAGCCTCAGACCGACCAAAGCCTTGTGAGTGGATTTGGTAGATGGAAACTGAAAGAAGCCCATTGTATATATGTGTGTGTCTGTGTTTTCATCCCCATAACTTAGCGGTTTGGCTAGATGCCCTTCTTAATACCAACCATTTAACAGAATGTGCTGAGTACTTTTTACATGCCACTGGCACAAGTGCATTTATGTGGCACCAGCATGGGTGCCTTTTAAGTCACACTGGCATCTGAAGGACAAGCCTGTATGTGTGGAAGACAGTGATTTTACTTAGCTTGATGCATCTTATCAAGTACAGCAAATCACCACATCTCCTGGTCCTTTGTCATTTCCTCAATGCTCAATGTGTTGGACTTAGAATTGTGAAGTTGTGAGTTTGACTCTTGTACTGAACAGCACATTTAATCCCTGATTTTTTTTACTTACTGAGTCTGGAAGAAGAGGCAGGACACATGACTCATGCAGGCCCTCTGAGATTGGAGAATTAATGCTATTAATGTTTCATTTGAGCTGTTGCAAGTCAATACCACTGGAAAAACGTGAATGGGGAGGAGATTCTAGAAGACTGGTGATCTTGGGAAGAAGGAGGGGACCTAATGGTTAATGTGGGGAAAGTGGGATTGGACACACCCAAGGGTAATGAGAGATGTGTGAGTTGAGGGTACCTGAGTGGAGGAGGTATGAAGCAAGCCAACTCCAAGAAGTATATGCCATTATAGTAACAATAGAAACGACAGAGAGAGGAGACAGTATGTCTGTAAAACAAAGGCTGGAGTGTTTCCTATGGTGATGAAGTACCAATCAGCAGTGTGGCCCTTCTCTGGATACAATCCAGGATGTGTAAGCAGTACTCTGTTGTTGGCATCACTTTACCCTTGTGAAGTGTCAACATCTGTTGGGAGCTGGAATATCTTCTGGTCCTAAAGAGGTCTGAAAATAAATGTCAGCAGCAGTAGTTAAGAGTTAACCTTGTGATTGACTGGTGTTCCATTCAGAAAGGAGTTTTGTGATCGCAATTAACTGCCTAAGAAGCTGAGATAAGCTCAATCAAATGAATCAGTAGGCTCCAGACAGACTTTAATTATACAAAATTAAGAAATGAAGGCCAATTTTCAAAATAAAAATGTTTATTAATTAAAAATAAAATAGAATATTACAAACTTCTTATTTATATTTTTGCAACAGTGAATGAGGAGAAATAATTTGGTGGTACAAAAGGGTGATTGATGTAAAATGTGAGTGGAGAGGATTGCAGTAAAATGAAAGCTGGATATTTAGTGAAATAGTTCCAGATAGTGAGAAAGGTAAGTGCCATCAGGGAAAAAACGATGAAGAGTGCAATTCTACTCACAATTTCAGAACCAGGACACTGAGGCTTGAGATATTATATATAGTGTGGATAGTTTCAGGAGGAAAGAGGGTAAGGGGTCCAGTTGTGCTTATATATACTCATTGTGCTTCCACAATGGCCAGGTCTTCTGGAGCACCACATATCGCCAGTCATTCTAGTCCTTTGTCCTCTCCTCCATGAGGTTCAAAGTCCTGAGTTCAATCTTCACCACTTCATCTTATGTCTTCCTGAGTTTCCCTCTTCTGTAAGTTTTATCCATGTCATGTGATTAGTGCTTCTTAATGCAGTTGTCCTTGTCCATATGCATTACTTGTCCTTACCAGCACAGCTTTCTTGCACACTACATCTGATCCATTTTATGACTACTTTTTCTTATGTTATTTATGTAAAATTACATTGCACATCCAATAGAACATGCTAGCTTAATTTCTTTCCAGTCTTCTCAAGCCCTCTACATTCACAGCCCATGTTTCATTTTCATGCAGCATCATAGTTCTAATATGAATGTCCTACAATCTGCTCTTCCATCTGAAGGAAAAGACCTTTGTTGCCAGCAGTGGTAGTAGCTCCTGAACTTTTTCAACCCATTCTTATTCTAGCTACTGTACTTTCAGAGCAACCACCTTCCTGTTAATTTTATTTCCTAGATAACATAAGCTATCAACTATTTCTAGTGAACCATCAGGACATTTAAAAGAATCTATTTCCGGTGTATAGTACATGGTGCTCCAGCACATCTGTCACATATGAGGCTTAATTTTTCTGACAGTCTACCTGTGATGCCACAATAGATTTTGTGTGTCCATAGTTTACATTGAGTAGTGTACAGAGTTTACATCAACTCCTTTTCTACATACTGAGAATGGCCATTCTTCTAAAGAACAAAAAAAGTACTGAGGTCAATTCATTTGACTAAAAATTCTTTAAGGCAGTGCTCCTGCACGGTTGCAGTCTAATGACTGAAACAAGTTAAAAATAAAAGGTATGCATAATCTTATATCAAATCTGTTGAGCAGATCATTTCTAGCAGTATTAACAGTAACAAAATCCATGTTAGCTAGTATGTCTTATCAAAAGCCACCAAATAACCTTGTTTGTAATACCCAGTCACATAAGTGACTGGGTATTAAAATGAATATTGATGCTTGACGACATAGCTTAATTGAAAATGTTTCATCAAAGAATATTTAGAAATGAAAGTATTCAATAATGTGAGTCACTATTGGAAAGAAGTGTTTAATTATGAAAGTATTGTTCAACACTGTACCATCTTTTTACAACTATAAAATGGGACATTACTTAGACCTTTTTAAACTTAACATTATTTCCCGCCTAATTCAGTTGTTCTCTCTCCACATAACTATCAGATTATGAAGCAAATGGCTCAGTGGGCACTATATAGACAACATTCACTACGTCAAAAGTGACCTAGATTACTGTCAATATCTATTTCAATGTTTGAATGAATATGTTCTCATTTGTATGGGTGTATCCATGCATTTGATTTCTTTTTTCTATATGTATTGTATACCTATGTGTATTATGAACAAAAATATAGTGATAAATCTGTCAGTATACATATATATATATATATATATATCAATCATCATTTAATATCCACTTTCCATGCTGGCATGAGTTGGATGGTTTGATGGGAGTTGGCTAGGCAGACGACTGCACTATGCTTTGCTGTCTGTTTTGATAGGGATTTTATAGCCGGATGCCCCGTCTTAGTACCAACCACTCCACAGAGTGGACTGAGTGAGTTTTATCACAACAAACCATAGGTAATTACTATTATTATTATTATAGGTGGAAAGCTGGTAGAATCATTAGTGTGTTGGATGAAAAGCTTAGTGGTATTCCTTCTGGTTTTACATTCTGAGTTCAAATGCTACTTGGGTCAACTTTATCTTCCATCCTTCTGAGGTCAATAAAATAAATACCAGTTGAGTACTGGGGTTGATGTATTCAACCTACTCCCTCCCCTAAAACCTGCTGGCCTTGTGCTAAAATTTGAAAGCATAATTATTATCATTATTAAGGTGGCAAGTTGGCAGAAATCATTAGCATGCTGGGCAAAATGCTTAGTGACATTTCATTCATCATTACATTCCAAGTTCAAATTCTGCTGATGCCAAATTTGCCTTTCATGCTTTTGGAGTTAATATAATAAGTAGCAGTTGAGCACTGGGGTTGATACAATCAACTGACCACCTCCCATGAAAGTCTGGCCTTATGCCAAAACTTGAAACCATTATTAAGATAGTGAGCTGGCAAAATTATTAGCACATTGGATGCAATGCTGAGTGGCATTTCTTCTTGCTTTTTACACTCTGAGTTCAAATTCCACCAAGGTCAACTTTGCCTTTCATTCTTTCAGGGTCAATAAAATAAGCACCAATTAAGTACTAAAGTCAATGAAAGCAATTAGCTTACATCTCCCTAAATTTCAGGCCTTGTGCCAAAAATTGAAACATTTATTATTATTATTATTAATATTATTATTATTATTATTAAGGTGGTGAGCTGACAGAATAGCCTGGAGGCAATGCTTAGCGGCATTTCTTCTCACTCAACATTCTGAGTTCAAATTCTGCCAAGGTCAACTTTGTCTTTCATCATTTTGGGGTTGATAAATTAAGTACCAGTCACATACTACGGTCGATCTAATCAACTGGTCCCCTCCTCCAAAATTTCAAACCTTGTGTCTAGAGTAGAAAAGATTATTATTATTATTATTATTATTATTATTAACGTGGTGAGCTGGCAGAATTGTTAGCATGCTGGATGGAATGCTTAGCGGTATTTCACCTGTCGCTAAGTTCTGAGGTTGACTTGGCCTTTCATCCTTTCAGGGTCAGTAAATTAAGTACCAGTGAAATACTAGGGTCAATGTAATCGATTAGTACCCTCCCTCAAAATTTCAGGCTTTGTGCCTATAATAGAAAAGATTCTTATTATTATCATTAAGGTGGCGAGCTGGCAGAATTGTTAGTACACTGGTGAAATGCTTGGCAGTATATTGTCTGTTGTTACATTCTGAGTTCAAATTCTGCTAAGGTTGACTTTGCCTTTCATCCTTTTAGGGTTGATAATTTAAGTACTAGCTGAGTACTACGGTTGAGGTAATCAACTTAACCCCTCCCCGAAAATTTCAGGTCTTGTGCTTATAGTAGAAAGGATTATTATTATTATTATTATTATTAATATTAAGGTGGTAAGCAGACAGAATTGTTATCATGCTGGACAAAATGCTTAGTGGCATTTCTTCCAGTTTTATGTTCTGAGTTCAAATGTCACTAATATTGACTTGGTCTTTCATCTTTTTGGGGGTCAATAAAATAAGTTGGGCACTGGAGTCAACATTATTGTCTAGTCCCCTTCCTCTAAAATTTCAGGCTTTGTAGCTGTAGAATTATTATTATTATTATTATTAATAATTCCACCGAGGTCGACTTTGCCTTTCATCCTTTCAGGATCGATAAATTTAGTACCAGTGAGACACTGGGATTGATGTAATTGACTAGTCCCCTCCCCACAGTTCGAGGCCTTGTGCCTCCAGTAGAAAGGATTATTATTATTATTATTAATGGTAAGTTATAAGACAGTGAGCTGGCAGAATTGTTAGAATGTTGGGTAAAATGTTTAGTGACAGTTTGCCCACCTTTATGTTCTGAGTTCAAATTTCACCAAGGCCAACTTTGCCTTTCATCCTTTCAAGTTGATAAAATAAGTATCAATTGAGCACTAAGAGTAATTTAACTGACTTAGAGTTCTCCTGAAATTGCTGACCTTGTGCCAAAATTTGAAACCATTATTAATGGCAAGGTGGTGAGTTAGTAGAATCATTAGAATATTAGAAAATAAAAAAATGCCTTGCTATACTTCTTCTGACTCTTTACAAAGAGAGTTCAAATCTTGCCAAAGTTAACTTTACCTTTCATCCTTCTAGGGTCAATAAAATAAAGTACCAGACCTTGCATATTTCTTTTGTAGAAACCACACAGCTGTAAGCAAGCATTTAGGCCAGGTCTATAGAGTGTGGATAACTTCCTCTTTCCCCCAGTTTTGAAGGTTCTGATAAAGGTCATGAAAACTGCCTGTCTTCCTGACTTAGTCATGTAAAAAGATAGTCATCAAATGTCTGATTTTTAAACATCTAAATGTCAGATGAATTGTTGATAATAAGACGATAAATTTTCCAAATTATTAACCTCATTTTTACAGTGGATATTTAAAATATCTACTTTTACAAAATGTTTCAGTTTCCAGTTGACATCAAGTATCTAATTCCAAGTTATGTACATTGTCCCAGACTGAATTTGAACTTGGAATCTACATTTCTAAACAAAAGTTGATAATGTTGTTATAAGCTACAAGACTAATTGTTCTTGTGACAAGGAAAGAAAATATTTTTATTAAATGATAACAAGGCTATTACATTGCAACATAAAACAAAGTATTTATTTTTGCAAAGGTCTGCTATGAAAGTGGCGCTGAATAACTTCTGTCACCACATCACACTCCCTAATTTCATATGGCACACAGCTCTCATTGCAAATGTCAACCCTATCACCTATTAACAGTTCCAAACTTTGCTGATATTTATGATTTCAGAGTTAGTGAATTTATAAACAGCTCATCTCCTGTTCACTCCCTACCCCCCATCTCTCCTTAGACATGCTCTTCTCTTCCAGAGGACAAGACTTAATCACATCTGTTATTTATCACAAGACTTTCCCTACCCTCATAAATATATGTCATAGATAAATGCTGCAAAGTATTTTAGATGGCACAGTGGTTGTTTTATTAGCAACTGTTCATATGAAGCACACACACGTGCATGCAAATACACACCCACATATATTCAAACATATGTACGCACACGCATACACACACATCTGCTTAAGTGTATGGACAGAATATATATGAAGACAATTACACACATGCTTTCTCTCATTTGGGTACACAACTAACACTAGTGATTATACATGTATGTGCAAAATTAGAGATGTATGTGTGTTTGTGAAAGTATGTGTATTTTTCTTTTACTTTTTATTTATCAGCTGACTGTGGCTATGCCTTAGTCAAACAAATTAACCCCAGTACTAATAGTCTCTTTTGTTGAATCACTAAGTTACAGGGATGTAAACCAATACTGGTGGTCAAGTGATGGTGAGGGACAAACTCATATATAAAAACAAACATACATATATTCATATATATGGCTGGCATCTTTTGGTTTCCATCTACCAAATCAACTCACAAGGCTTTGATTAGCCCAGGGCTATTGTAGAAGACATTTGCGCAAGGTACCATACAGTGGGACTGAACCTGGAACAATGTGGTTGGGAAGCAAGCTTCTTACCGCACAGCCATGCTATTTATGTTCATGCATGAACATGCCTTCTTATTAAACCATATTCACAAATGCACATACAAATCACTAATTTCATACATGTTCTGTCCAAAGTTTTCCCTTTTCTAGATCTTTTCCCCATACTGAAGAATTGTTTTTCTGCTCTTTCAGATTTCTTCTCAAACCATGATCTAGATATCATTTCCCAAATGATAAATGAAACAGCTGAGTTTTGATGTTTGTTTATCCCCAGATCAGCCCTGACAGCACATCTATGGTTAAGCAGGTTTCTACTGTTGTCTTCTCATTCCTCCCAACCCAGACATTATATAGGACTAAGCGCTATTCAATGTGTTCTATCTATTTAAAAAAAAATTGTAGGATGTAATTTGGCTGCTATTTCTGATGAGTTAAACAACTACGTAGAGGTCCTTCATTGGCTTTTTGTAGTTGTAACTATTATTGCTTAGACCGAGATCACTTCTTTATCCATGATAGGAGGCATGGTTGTCTGGTTAAGAATTTTACTTTCCAACTATGGGTTTTGAGTTCAGTATAACACCTTGGATGTCTCTTCTACAACAGCCCTGGGTCAAACAAAGTCTTGTGAGTGGTTTTGGTAGACTAAAACTAAAAGAAGCCTATTGTCTACATATACATGTGAAACTATAATGGAAATCTTTTTTAGCAAATATATATATATATATCATCATACATACATCATCGATTAACATCTGCTTTCCATGCTGGCATGGGTTGGACGATTTGACTGAAGACTGGCAAACCAGATGGCTGCACCAGGCTCCAATCTGATCTACAGCTGAATGCCCTTCCTAACGCCAACCACTCCAAGAGTGTAGTGGGTGCTTTTACGTGCCACCGGCACGAGGGCCAGTCAGGCAGTACTGGCAATGGCCACACTCAAATGGTGATTTTTATGTGCCATCTGCACAGGAGCCAGTCCAGGGGCACTGGCAACGACCTTGCTCAAATGTTTTTTCACGTGCCAGTAAGGTGACACTGGTAACGATCACGCTCAAATGGTGCTTTTTATGTGCCACCTGCACAGAAGCCAGACAGCTGCTCTGTCAATGATCATGCTCGGACAGTGCTATTAGCGCTCCAGTGGCACAGGTGCCAGTCACCGAATTTGGTTCAATTTTGATTTCGATTTCACTTGCCCCAACAAGTTTTCACAAGCAGAGTTTAGTGTCCACTGAAGGAAAGGTTGGCATGGGTGCCAGTCATCAAATTTGGTTCAATTTCGATTTCACGTGCCTCGACAGGTCTTCGCAAACAGAGTTTAGTGTCCAATGAAGGAAAGGTATGCATAAGTGGGCTGGCTACACTCCTGGCAAAGGCTATGGGTTATGGTCTCACTTGGCTTGCCGGGTCTTCTTATGTACAGCATATTTCCAAAGGTCTCAGTCACAAGTCATTGCCTCGGTGAGTCCTAATGTTTGAAGGTCATGCTTCACCACCTCATCCCAGGTCTTCCTGGGTTTACCTCTTCCACAGGTTCCCTCAACTGCTAGGGTGTGGCACTTTTTCACACAGCTATCCTCATCCATTCTTGCCACATGACCATACCAGCGCAATCGTCTCTCTTGTACATCACAACTGATGCTTCTTAGGTCTAACTTTTCTCTCAAGGTACTTACACTCTGTCGAGTATGCACATTGACATTTTAAATCCATCAGAGCATACTGGCTTCATTTCTTGCGAGCTTATGCATGTCCTCAGCAGTCACGGCCCATGTTTCACTGCCATGTAGCATGGCTGTTCGTACACATGCGTCATACAGTCTGCCTTTTACTCTGAGCGAGAGGCCCTTTGTCACCAGTAGAAGTAAGAGCTCTCTGAACTTTGCCCAGGCTATTCTTATTCTAGCAGTTACACTTTCAGTGCACCCTTCCCCACTACTGACTTGGTCACCTAGTTAATGGAAGCTATCGACTGCTTCTAGTTTTTCTCCCTGGAATGTGGTAGAAGTTCTTCTCTGCACATTTTCAGTTTTTATTGCTCCTGGGCATCTGCCACATACAAAAACTATCTTCCTAGTTAACCTTCCTTTGATATTGCTGCACTTCTGGTTTTTGGAAATATGGGGAAAAGTAAACAGTAATGGTACATCAAGATGTAACGGAAATCTCAGGCAAAAACCTGGTTCAAATACTTGCAATGGAGCAAACTCTGATAAAGACACCCATGGGCCAGGTGGTAGAGTTGCATATGGAATGATGAATATGGAATGACTACTCAGAAAGAAAGAAAGAAAAAAAAAGGTTTGTAATATGAAAGACTGTTGCAACAATATGCAAATGTTAAAATTTGAAAAAAAAAAAAACACCCATTTCACCTAAGCACTGTCGAAAAAAGAAAGAATCAGTTAAAAAAATTAGGAAAAAGTATTTTCTCATTCAGTCCACACATTTGCAAAATATCATAGACTGGCCTTATCTGTTTAATAACATGGTTCCCATCACATATTTACAGGCAGAATTAACAACAACAACAATAATAATAACCCAACCAAACCCACGCAGGCTGCATGGAACTGGAGCAATCATTTTGATTAATGGTTGTTAATTGGATGTAGCAGAATCAGATACTTCCTGCAGTGACCTTTATATTTCAACATAATAAAAACACAATAAAGATTTCAGCATATTAAGGAAAATATTTCTGGTTGTGTAATTTGAATTTATTTTAAAAAAAGAAAGAAAATTTTTTTAAAATATAACAAGAAGGAAAAAAGAATCTTTAATTTACAAGTAAAAAAAATAAATATGGCAGATGATCAAAATGTTCTCTTTTCTTTTTTTCCATAAATGTATAGCTGTATATATCATAGCATTTTGGACATTTTGTTATTGGCTGGGTCAGGAGGAAAGGGGAGAAGTAAAGAAATGGTGTGTGCGCATGTGTGTGTGTGGGAGAGAGAGAGAGAGAAAGAGAAATCGGATGAGCATGAATAGTGAATAAGTGAGAGGGAGGAAAGGAAGGAGAAAGTAAAAGCGAACAAGAGGAGAAAGAGAGAGTAAAAACGAAATAGTAAAAGAATATGAATATAGGCAAAAAGGTAGAAAATGTGGAGAGAAAGAGAAAGGGGGGGAGACAGAGAGAATGAGAGAGAGAGAAAGAGGGGGGAGACAGAGAGAAGGAGAGAGAGAGAAAAAAAAAGGGGGGGGAGACAGAGAGAAGGAGAGAGAGAGAAAAAAAAAGGGGGGGGGAGACAGAGAGAAGGAGAGAGAGAGAGTGTAAAAGAAATTACTGAGATAAAAAATAGAAAGTTTAGTGGTGAAGTAAAAATCCAGAAAGGGAACTAGGCAGAACGTGAGAGGGGTGGGGGTGAATATAAAGAATTTAAAAAAAAAGGAAAGAGAAAGAATAAGACAGTGAGTATGTGTTACAAAAAGACAATTTCGCTCTTAAAGATTTGTTATATAAGATGTCTAATGACTGTCTTTCATATCTTGCTAACATCAGTGCCTGCAAATCAACTACTTTC
The DNA here is from genome assembly GCF_001194135.2 of Octopus bimaculoides. Classification (NCBI taxonomy): domain Eukaryota; kingdom Metazoa; phylum Mollusca; class Cephalopoda; order Octopoda; family Octopodidae; genus Octopus; species Octopus bimaculoides. The sequence continues at coordinate 158,322,898 of NC_068981.1, forward strand.
CAGGTGCCTACTCTTCATGACACCAAAACACCACTGCAAACGGTCGGCTACTTGTCTGCTCCCATTCATCATGACACCAAAACACCACTGCCAGCTGTCAGTTACTTGTTTCTTGCTTACACTCCAAGGCACCAGAACACCACTGTCAGCTGTCAGCTGCTGCTTATTTCCTCAATGATTGGTTTTTCTGGTTTTGATTTGCTGCCAGCTTTATTACGTCGGATATTACTTTCGTTCACTTCCCCATAGCATTGATCATCTTCACTGCCATCATCCACCTCATCAGAGTCACATGACGATGAGCCTTCATACTCAAACATTCCTAAACTCTACAATAAAAAAAAAAGAAAAGAATAACAAGGACGTCATTGATGATATTAATGCTGATGATGGTGATGACAATAATGTTGATAATGATGATGATGATGATGATAATGATTTCTTTTGACTTGACACAAAATGTGTGTGTATGTGTATGTGTGTGTGTGTGCATGTAGATAGATGGATAGATAGACAGACAGACAGACAGACAAATAGACAGACAGACAGACAGGCTCTTTTGATACCTAAGACCACCCTTGGTTCCTTGATACAAACTTCTATCCAAATTTCATGCTGATGGTCCAAACACCAGCTTAATAATGGTTTCAAATTTTGGCACAAGACTAGCATTTTTGGAGAAGGGGTTAAATCACATCAAACCCCAATGCTCAACTGGTACTTATTTTATCGACCCCACTAAAAGGATGAAAGATAAAGTTAACTTCAGAAGAATTTGAACTTAGAATGTGAAGTCAGACAAAATGCCACAAACCATTTTGCCTGGGATGCTAACAATTCTATCACCTCACTGTCTTAGTTTAATAATGGCAAAGTTTAATAATGGTAAAGTTATTCCACTAAATTCTTTGTTAGCTTTTAACTCTTTCATCACCATTTTTCTGTTAAAATACACTGCCTTTTTTTCAATTAATTTTGAAAATAATGAAAAATTATTAAAATAACTCTGACATGATTCAGCTGGGGTTTGGAACATAAATTAACAGGAAATTTCAAATCAACATTGGAATATTATTGATTGAAATGAAATAAACTTTAAAATGTACTTTATTGACCTAGAGTAAACAACTTGACCATAGTAGGATTTGAACTCAGAACAGTAAGTTGTAAGATAGCATAAAACATCAAAGATGAATCTCTCTCCCATTTATATTATCATCAAATAATCTTATAGTACACATCAACTTTACAGATCCAGTCACTAACTATACAGTGGGTGCTCTGTAATACACTTAACAGGAGATAAATATATTACACATATCTTATGAAAAGATTACAAAAACAGTTTGGCAGCCTTCACTCAGAATCAACAATAATACATACTTATATATCTAGATCAGAAGTGCAGGCATATCTGTGTGGCTATGAAGTTTGTTTTGCAATCATGTGGTTTTTGGTCCAGTCCTTTTATGTGACGTTTTGGCAAGTGTCATTTATTATAGCCCTAGGGGTGAATGATGCTTTGTGAGTGAATTTGGAAGACAGAAGTTGAATAAATGAGAGAGAGAGAGAGAGAGTGTGTGTGTGTGTGTGTGTGTGTGTGTGCGTGCGCTCGCGCGCGTGTTTGTGTGTTCACACTGCACTTTTTAGAAAAATTGCTGAGCAACAGACGGTGATATTGTTGAAATCTTTCTGCCCACAAATCATTTGTTAGTTCTGCACATCTGAAGAGGAGTGGAATGAATAGTTTCTTGCTTGAAAAACAGGTAAAGGTTATTGACAGGAATGGTATATGACAATAAAATCAACGCCTCAATAATACACATTCATCTAACCCATACCAAAATGGGGGGGGGGACCCAACAAAAACTGACATAAAACATATAGATGAATATCATATCTCAGGTTATAGGACAAAAAAAAAAAAAAAATGCAAAGCTGTGATATTCTGTCTTTTCCAAATCTGCTAAATGGAGTGGTTCTTATGATTTCATTAATATATGATTGTCACTTAAACTCTTACTTCTATTATCACCATCATAACAATAAGACAAGCATGAAATCTTGCAGATGGAGATGAATGAGCTGATTATTGTGGTTTGATGGAAGGCGGCGAGCTGGCAGAAACGTTACCCCACCGGGTGAAATGCTTGGTGGTATTTCGTCTGCTGTTACATTCTGAGTTCAAATTCCACCGAGGTCGACTTTGCCTTTCATCTTTTCAGGGTCGATAAATAAAGTACCAGTTACGTACTGGGGTTGATGTAATCGACTTAATCCCTTTGTCTGTCCTTGTTTGTCCCCTCTATGTGTAGCCCCTTGTGGGCAATAAAGAAATATATTGTGGTTTGGTGGTGCAGTGCTGGTTCACAAGAGAGACTAAATGAGCTGAAGAAGCAGCTTAGCATTAAGAAGTTCATGTGTGCAGGAGAGATGCTGACACTAGTGTTAATATGTAATGCAAATGGATGATGCATGCTAAGAGAAGAAATGTAAAAAAAAAAAATCAAGAAGAACCTTAGAAAAAAAAAGTAAAGATAGTTCTGTGAAAACAGCACCACACAAAAGAGAGAGAAATGCACTATGTTGCAAAGTTATTTAACACATAACAGCATGATTAAATCAGTTGTTAAAACAATGATGATGATGATGATGACGACGAAGACAACTGTTTTTAACATTCACTAGCATAATTTTTGTGTCTGTTTCTTTTTTCCATGCTGGCACTAGGAAGGGCATCCAGCCATAGAAAACCTGCCAAAGCTGACACTGGAACTTGGTGCAACCCTGCAGCTCACCTGATCCTGTCAAACCATCCAACCCATGCCACTAAATGATAATGATGATGATGATGATGATGATGATGATGATGATGATGATAATGCTTAGATTAGACAAGACATTGAAAATATTAATTCCTACATCAGAAGAAGGCCACAATTTTATTGAAGAAATGATTGGAAGGGGTGTATAATGTACATGCTTTCTGTGATGATGATGATGATGATGATTAACTATAGGTGAAGTTAATTGACTTCAATCAATTTCCTTAAGCCTACTTCTTGCTGGACAGTCATCACTGTTAATATAATCAGCTATATCATTGTTATAATCAGTAGGTTATTATTAATTTCTCCTTACACTGGCATCAGTTGGGGAGATCCCCTGCAAGACCTTGTATATATATAGAGAGAGAGATGAGTTCATTGATTCTTGTTGTTTTGCACAGATATCCAAAACTGATGGTAAATGGCTGATTTTCCTTCAGCTTTCATTCATTTCAACCAAATTCCATACCAGCAAAGTTGTCTCTTCCGCAAGACATCAGTTACAATTTAGCCTTTAAATCTCCGTCACTTTTAGTTCACTTCACATAAATTATCATTATATACCCAACAGACCTTTATCACTTCATGTATCTCCAGTCATTGTACATCGTTCACATTTACTGTTCATGTCTCACAACAGCTCCATAATAATCTATTCTCATACAATGAGAGAAACTGTTTGTTGTCAATAGAGGTAACAGCTTTACATCATACTAAATAAACATTTAACTATATTTAGTTTCATTATTCTTATGTCACCATCATTATTGTTTTAACATCCACTTTTCCATGCTTGTATGGATCAGATGAAATTTACTGAAGCAGATTTTTCTACAGCTAGATGCCTTCAGTTGCTTCCAAGTAAGGTAATATTTCTCTATTATCAGACTTGTTTCCACAGAAGACTGGAAACAAAAGACACCACTTGCATGACAGTGACACTTGCTTACAACTATCACATGATGTCAAGAGGAGACAGTAACATACACACAGAAATATAATGTGTGTATGTATGTGTATATATAAACAGGTTTCTTTCAGTTCCCATCTACCAGACCACTCACAAGGCTTTGGTCAGCCCAGGGCTGTAATAGAAGACACTTGTTCAAAGTGCTACACAGTGAGACTGAATCTGAAACCAATATGGTTGGGAAGCAAACACTGTAGCACACAGCCATGCCTAAGTTTAAAATTCTGCCAGATAAAACTTTGTATCCCCATTTCTGCAGAACTAATGAAATAGGCAGCTGTATTATTTTAATTCTATGGTTGATTCACTCTATGACCTGCTTCCTACAGAAATTGGTCTTTAAACCTTTATATAATTCTGTGAATTGTTCGAAGGAGGAACTGTTCTGTAAACTTACCCAACTCGTGATGAAAAGAAGTAAGAGGAAGAAAAAGGGCGATTAACACTTGAAAGTCAAACAATCATTCAAAAGCAAGTGTTCAACAATTCTCCACCAACATATGTAAAAATGGGTGTATAAATAAAATAAAACAAAAAAAAAAAACACTTTAAGCCTCAAAACGTTTAAAATTGAAGATAAAAGCAATTTGTAATAACAAGTGTAATTATAAGTTGTTATTGTCTGAGGTAAATTTTTCAAACAGGTTTTGGTGGTTCAAAGTAAAATTTACATCTCATTTTAGGTAGTTTAGTAGAGCTGTCATTAACCCATACACCGATTTTATTTAGGGTGGGAACCAGACAAAATGATAGTTTAACATGTAACTGTACCTACTGATAAAATGCATATATGTAAGTAAAACAATACACCAGTCAAAAAATGCACTCATGTACATCAAACAGAGGTAATTATGGATAACTATACACACATATACACACACACACTCCTACAAGTGGTCGCTTAGGAAATGTTAGTCCGTTTAGATTGATCTCCCTTGCATTCTCTTCGGCCTTTTCTGGCTTTGTGCTCTATGTAAGAAATCATTTCTATTCAGTTATATTCTTTTACATTCTGAGTTTAAATCCACCCAAGATCGACTTTACCTTTTCTCCTACCAGTGTCAGTAAGGACCAACCAAGTGCTGGTGTTGTTTAATATTTAATACACAATATTCTCTAACCCAAAATGTGTGGCCTTGTACCTAACCATATTAGAAATACTATTATAAAATATCATCATCATTATCATAGTTACCATTTCAATAACTTTATCATCATTTTCAGAAATATTTTCCATATTCAAGTTGGGAAGGTTCTCTTGGGACAATCTGGCGTTAGCTTTTGCAATTTCAGGAATAAATTTCTGTACAGATTCTAAAACTGCAATTAGAAGAAAGAATACAAATAGGTACAAATATGAATACATGCTAATTTATTTAATTAATAGTGGGGTGGTATATTATTATTATTTTTTTTTTCTGTGCTGAAGTAAAGGTTTATTAATTATTTTTTGTTTGAAAATTTTAAAAGAAGTTATATTGGATTAATAGTGTTATTAATACAATGTGATGATAGGTGAAGTGGAGGTAGATAAGTTACGATGCAATGAGCCATTATCCCCAACATGTATGCAAGCAATGTGCTTGAAGGTTGACAGTTGGACAATGAATGGCCAAGTAATGCAAATAAAAGAAGTTCACAGTAGAGAAAGATAGAAATACCAAAAGCTGGTTTCAGGATGTTGGGCCTCATGAAGGAAATGATAACAGACTGCAAAGATGGTAAGTTGCTGTACTGGGGAAGACCCATCATATCTGTGCTAACATTGAAAAATAAATGTGAAATAATCCTTTCTATGATAGGCTCAAAGCCTGAAATTTTGGGAAAGGGGTGGGACTAATCAATTATATTAGCCACAGTACTTAATTGGTACTTATTTTATCAACTCCAAAAGGATGAAAGGCAAAGTTGACCCCAATAGAATTTGAACTTAGGGTAAAGACGCTAAGCATTTCCCCCTGGTGCACTAACGATTCTGTCAGCTTACTGCCTTATGATGAGGATACACACTGCCATGGTAGGTGGTAGTTTGAGTAGATGCAGCTAAGACATAAATGTATGTGATGACATTTGGTTCCAATCATCATGTTTCTAAATTTGATTTCTAACAGGATTGCTTTTGTTTTTCATGCTATGAGACAACTGGAAATACATTAGAATAATAAACTAAGTAATATCAATCAAGTATTTCCTTTCTCATTATAAAGAGGAGCTCAGGCACTTCAGAAAGATATCATGATATAACTACCCAATTTTCAGGTATAGGTGCAGGAATGGTTAAGAAGTTTGCTCCCCAACCACATGGTTTTGAGTTCAGTTCTACTGCATGGCACTTAAGCAAGTATCTGTGACTATAGTCCTGGCTGACGAAAGCTGTTTGAGTGAATTTGGCAGATGGAAACTGAAAGATGCCCATTGTGTATGTATACCTTTTTGCACCACTCTAGTCTCTTGGCCTTCATTAGTTCTGCCAGCACGTGTCTCAGTGTAGGACTTGAGGCTCAAGATATCATTCACAATTGTTTTGAGGTCTTGGGGTCCACCTCAAGTTCAGAAGCCAGCTTCCTCATGGATGTGGTTGGGGTCCATTGAAATTTTGGACTTGAGAGTTTTCATGAAATCTTGATTCCGCTTCTTGCTGGATCCATGGGAAACAACATTCAGAGGAAGTCTGAATGTTGTTTCCCATGTCCATTCTCTTCTTGACATTATAAACTGTGCTTGCGATCTGCTTCAGATCAACTTGTGCACGAACCAAATCACATACTCTTTGGCGTTTGTCTTCCTGTGCAGTCATATTCTCCAATATTTTTGCAAAAAAAGTGTTTATTACTAGCTGATAATGTATTCTTTGTTCAGCATTAGGTTTCATATCATTTGGTGTAGTGGTTACTGTGAAATATTCGTGCAACTTTTAATGCAAGTTTTTGCTTCCCCATTCTGTTTGTTTGTCTGTATGTATGTATGTATGTATGTATGTATGTATGTATGTATGTATGTATGTATGTA
>NC_068981.1:158329714-158334662 GCF_001194135.2 Octopus bimaculoides
TGTATGCATGTATGTATATATGTATGTGTGTGTGTGTGTATATATATATATATATATATATATATATATATCGTCAGTAAATCATAAATCAAAAAAAAGAAGCATACTCTAAGTTACAGAGCAGTAGAATATTTGTTGTAAGTGATGAATACAAGTTTTAAAAGTCTTAGGAAAACATTGCATAAAACAAAAAATGAGGAACTTAATCCTGTATTGATGGTGTGGATTTATTAATATATGCCACTTAATGAACTGATTATCATGAAACAAAAATCTATCATAACCAACTATCATGAAAGGGATTGTGAAAATTAACAAGTGTAGTAACAAAAACTTAAGGAAATACAAAGTATTAAATATCTAAAGATTTGTAGTAAAAAGGCAATTGTGAAATTTGTGAATGAGTTTGCAAAGATCATTGTATAAAGCTGAATACCACTGAGCATTATTGCCCCAAGAAAACATCCTCTACAGCAGTTGAGTTACAGATACCACAGAAAGATTACTTGTGCTGGGATGTGTTAATGCAGCAGGCACCTTTAAGTGTAAAGTTGCTGTGGTCTTCAAAAGCCTACATCCTCACTGTTTTAAAAGTGTTAATATGTTATCAATACAATATTATACTAACAAAAGCACATGGATCACAAAAGACATTTTTTTCTGCTTGATTTAACAAACACCTCATGCTCGTAACAGAGAATAAGGTGAGGATGCCAAGTGCAATATTTCATTATTCCTAGAACATTATTCTGTCTCTTTCTTGTCAAGCATCTGGCAAAAATAATGTTTATGCACTGCACTTAATCACAAAGTGATGTCATTTATTTAAGCAATAAACAAAGGATCCTTAGATCACTGAAAACTAAATATAAAGACACGTTCTTGAACAGTATATTGGAGCAGTGAATAGAGGTGTGGATGTGATAAATATCCAAAAAGAAATTACTGAGAATGATGCTATATGTGCAATGGCAAATGCACGGGATTGAATAACTGAAGACATTCTTAAGCAAGTCTGATATACTCTCTAGTCTACCACTAATCACAGTGACAATGTTAGATCTCCTTACTTCTGCAGAAAGTATACTGTCAGAATCCATCAACAAGCAGAAGGAAGTGGATATTGAACCAGTTTTTAATATAAATAATGATACTAAAGAGGCGAGCTGGCAGAATCATTACCGTGCCAGACAAAATGCTTAGCATTTCTTCTGAATTTATGTTCTAAGTTCAACTGTTGCCAGGGTCAACTTTGCCTTTCGTCCTTTCAGAGTCAATAAAATAAGAAGCAGTTGAGAACTGGGGTTGATGTAATTGACTTAACCCACCCCACTTGAAACTGCTGGCCCTGTGTCAAAGTTTGAAACCAATATAATTAATGAAACTATGGCACCAAGCTGGTAGAATCATTAGCATACCAGGGAAAATGCTTAGCAACATTCTATTTGTTTTTATGTTCTGTGTTTGAATTCCACTGATGTTGAAGTAACAGATTTACTCCCACCCCAAAATTTGAAACTAATATTAAAAATGACACTCCAGTTGTTCAAACTGTGACCAATGATGAAAGAAGTTTGTAAGCAATAATCTTCTTCATCAATGAATATGACACGAAGAAAACAATGGAAAAGTTGCTCGTAGATAACATGGTGAAAATATGTAATGAACTTATTGAAGTACTAGAGCAGCAAGAATTTGTTACAGAAAAAAATCACGACAGTGAATAAGATAAAAGAGAAACTGCTATGAAAGAAATCTTTGTTAGAGATGTAGATGTCAGCCGAAGGTTCATCATAAAAAGCCATCAAACACAGTGCTACCGCATACTTAGAGTATCTGTTTCCAGTTTTCTCAACCACCTCTGATTTTCATTCTTGGTACATAGAAAATATTATTTTTACACGAAATCAGAATTCTAGCTTGACTTAAATGCAATCCATGTGTGTAACAAGACTACTGGTAGTGCAATCATTGCACAACAAAAGAAAAAACTTTTTACCAGTTTTCACTGCATTTTCATGTAAACAAGTTCCATACTTGTACATAACATAACCTGTCATTCAAAATACATCGTAGGAGGAGACAAAAGGCTCATTGAGCTTTCTCACAATGATGCCATCCCCTCTGACTTAAGGTTACTATGCATGATTTGGCTATAAAGTTTGGTGCTGCATTTATCTTTAATTTATAAGCAGTAATCATAATCTTTTTCTGGTACAGAGGGAGTAAATACTATACAAAGCGTTGCTTTTATGAAACCTGTATTTCAAATCTACATATAAATCCATGTGAACCAAACATGACCAGCGTCGTTACCTGCAAAATGTCTATCTAATATCATTAGAAATTTTATTAATTTCCTAAAAAGTATATAAAAACTTTCACGGTATATGGGCTGGAGTCCCGTCACCAAGCTGTTCCGTTTTAAATATTTAAAAACAAACCACTTCGAAATCTGATAATATCTGAAATCCTGAAAACCAAGTTCCAAGCATTTCGGATGCAGGATTCTCAACTTATATCTATGCGATTTCTTTTATGTGATTTTATAGCAGACTGGAAATGTAAGGGAGGTAAATCTAGTCGCACTATTTTTTTTAATGGCTGAAGAAAATGCAAGGGAAATAAATCTATCCAAACTTATTTTACAGTCCATTTCGAGCATATTTACAGAATTGTCCTGTAAATATACTAGAAAGCTACAGGGTGTTCAAACTAAATTTTACGATTTTTTATATCTCCCTTTTCAGGAACAGCTTGATGTATTCGTTAACAGCGTTGGAGGGCATAAAGATTAAAATTATAGTTGAGAAAAAGTTAGCTGACATGGAGGACTGGAAGCCATCTGAAAACTGGAAAAAGAGTTACCTGTATCATGATGATTATACCGGGAATCAAAATGCCGACATCATAACTTCTGTTCAATGCTATGCGAACACTGTAAAGGCTGGAAAGTGTGATATGGACTGCTCCAACAGAGGCTACGAAGACGTGGCCAGCAGAAAGAGACACAACAGGCGTTTTGACTGTTTCCACATGCCAGAATTCATCCAATAACTGCAGGGCAATGTGATGGAAGATCCAAGCAAGGGAATCCAGGCTTTGGAGAGAGAGAGAGAGAGAGAGAGAGAGAGAAAGAGATGGGTGTAGGAGTCGCTACCATGACGCTGGCCTTGGATGTGGGCCTTCGCTACCACTCGTACAAGAGGGCCATATGTGTAGCAGCAGGATTTCACAGAAGTGGGTGTCGGAGAATTTTTATGACTTTACCAGCCCTCAGTTCTGGCCTCCTAATTTCCTCGATTGTATCCCATGGATTACTGTGTAAGGGAGCACAGTTGTGAAAGACACCAATCGTTCCACCTGCAACACCAAGGCTGATCTGGTGGCCAAGATCAGGGAGGTGTTTGAAGATCTTCCCAGGGACACAAGGAGGAACGCACACACCAGGTTCCAGAGCTGTCTGACTACTGTGGTAGAAGCGGAGTAAGGCCACTTTGAGCAAACTGTGATTTTCTACCATAATTTGGTTGATATTTTTCAGTTTCGTAAAATACTTTTATTTTTAGATGAGATATTGTTTTCTTTTCCTTTATGTAAACTGTCAAATTTAGCCCGAACACCTTGCATAGTCATCACAGAAAGCTTTAATAAAAATACTACTGTCAGTGGAAGTTAAACGAAGCCCCGAGGTTGAATTGATAAAGTTTTGTAAGAAGTGTATGGCTCACAGATCCAGAGGCCAAGCCTCAAGGAAAAGTACATGCGCCAACAGAAAAATTGATTATATGAAGCCCCCAGTGAGAAATGAACTCATAACTGAAAAATACCTGTCAATTTTATTGTGGTTAGTTCATTGAACTTTTGGCCATTAAGTGCTTTGACTACAGAAATAATGCAGTTCCAGTAACATTGGGGCTTCAGTACCTTGTATTTGTTCAGTTTTGTTTTATCATTTTTTTTTTTTTTTACATAATCAGATGTACGCATTCATATGTAAATATCTATGAATATCAGTTACTACGCATTACGAAATGAAGAAAAAAAAATACAAGGGAGACAAATCTAGGAGGATTAATTTTTTTTTTCCACCTTTAAATGTAAATACAGGTCCGCATGAACACTTTCCAGGCATGGAAACAAAACTCCCCAAAATTTTCAGCCCAAGGTGGTGAACTATTTTTGTATTTTTTTTCTTCTTCTCGCTATTATGTATATATTTAAGCATAAATAAAACTGCCCTGAGTATTGTTGAAATATATAAATATATATAAAAAAAACTACAACTACAAAGAACAGAATATAGCAGACTTATATGATCATTATAGGCTATACAGAAAGCACACTGTTGAGTATCTTCACAACAAAACAAAACTGAACAATATGAAGGCCATATGGAGACAGTTTGCTGCTGTTCCAAACTCTGTCAACTACTAACGGCGGTGACTTGGCAGAATCGTTAGCACGCCGGGCAAAACTTTAAGCGGCATTTTGTCCATCTCCACGCTCTGAATTCAAATTCCGCCGAGGTTGACTTAGCCTTTCATCCTTTCAGGCCGATGAAATAAGTACGGGGTCGATGTAATCGACTGTCCCTCTCCCCCCAAATGGCCTTGTGCTTATAATAGAAAGGATTATGTAGAAATCATCCCCAAACAATAGGGCTTTCCTATAAGTAGGTTATCTCCCTTGGCTAGGCGGCGCTCCATGTAGATAATTAAACTTCCGGAGGCTACCCACGCCATTGTTATTGTTTTACGTCTTATCATGGATATAAAGCAGCTTGATGATTCAGCTATCGAAGTACTTACTGTGCCTGAGTTAAAGAAATATTTAAGATTATATGGACAGTATGTTACTGGAAGAAAGGCGGACTTGACTGAAAGGTTGAAAGGAATAAAAATTCTGTCGATGAAGAATGTCAACAAAGTAAATTCATCGGACGATA